>NW_014569602.1:528431-635485 GCF_001313835.1 Polistes canadensis
AATACTTCTAACAGATTTAAGAGAAAGCAAACAAAAAAAGAAAAGTAAAGTAAATTAAAGTAAAGTAATCGAAGATGGAACATTGAAATGCATTTTACTCTTCTTTTATATATATATAATTTTTGTTTAAATGGCAAATTTATTACGAAACTATGATAATTAAAAAAAAAACAGCTTCCAGTGAGAATTGATCACCTTATATCCATTTGACATACGCACGGTTGAGTATCATCATCGGTAGATCTTTGCACGTTGGAGGGTCGTAAATCCACGATTTAAAAAGATCGAAAAAGATCATTCTTGGATCCGACGTTCTATATGATCTGTGATTTTATTATCAGATTCTTAATGGTACATATATATATATTAGGGAGTGGAGTCGGGGAAATTTAAAAAGGAAAACAGAAAAAATACAAAAAAAAATACAGCGGTCATAGTTAAATAATTTACGAATGGAATTCTTACGAGTCATTCGATCGTATCTTTGATAATTTAGATTTTATCTTATTGCGGATTGTAAAGATATATATACATGTAAATCAAAAAAAAACAACAAACAAACCTAATTGTGAATAATATTTCAGCTCTGTTGTGCATATATATTTTAAAATAAGAATAAATCATTATTTAAGTGACAGTAATGATTTGTTTTCTATTTTTTTAAGAATGCCGCATGTTAGAGTTAATTAAAATTACGCGCGCAAGGGTAGAATAAGTTGGATCAATCAAGAAAAGGATAGGATAGTAGCCTAGTGCAATGCAAGCTACAGTTTTTCCCCCAAATATAGTTACGTTTTTCCGTTTATGAATCATCGACGATAAATTCATACAATAATTTCAATGTAAACTTCTTCAATTACAGAATCGTAAGTTTTTTTCATTTCTTATACATTACGTGAAAAAAAAAACGTTGAATTTTGTTAACAAAATGGTGAAATATTTTTTCTAATAAATTATCGTAAAAATTATTACTATATATTTATAATCGAATTACTTCTGTGAATATATTTTTTATTTTTTCTCTATTTTTATTTAAACGAAATTGTCGCTGTTTGTTTAGGAAGAAAAGCCATTAATAAATCAACTAATTTTGTTCATCGATCATCGTTAAGCGTTATCGGAGTTGTCACTCTTCTACGTTACTTTAGAATCCTCGTGGGATTTCGTTTTATGCAACAGAGTCGTTTCCAATATTAAGGTAACTCAATTTTACTCATAATTTATAAGACGATAATATTTATGCGTGCGTGTGTGTATATGTGCGCGCACGCACTATAAATACATGTACGTATACGTTCGTATGGTTAATGATTTTTTTTCAATATCTTTTTTAATAATATATTTTTGTACAGTATTCATAAAATATTCATACACTAAATTAGATGGAAGACTAGATAAATTGAACTAGAGAATAGATAAAAAAAAGAAATTAAATTTAAAATTTCAACCTGGATTTTTTTTTTACGAATTTTCCTACCTAAAATTCCAGATACGTTCGACTTCATTTTTCCATTGGTAATTTCTAAAGTAAACTTAACTTTATTTTATTTTATTTTATTTTTCAACGTACTAATGAATTTTAATTATTCATAGTGTCGTTATTACTAAGTTTGTTTGAATAGCATTTAGGCGTGCGTTTCTCAAGTATCAAATGCATATTCAATAATAGCGACTCGTATATAATCACTTTTCCATTCGATTAACAATCGAGTGTCGTGTTTTCGGTGAATATGTTATCATTTGTGATTAGCCGTAAGCACATAATGCACCTAGGTGATAATAATTTCCTCGTGCTGTGAACAAAGAAAAACATAAACGTTAGAAATCCATCATCGGGAATTTATAATTCTAATATAAAATTTTATTAAATTCATTATAGATCGTTATATTTATGATTAGATTATTAAAAAATAATTTATTTTCAATATTCCTGATCAACTATACAATTTTATTAATTTAAAACAAGTATGATGAGTATTTAAAAAATGTTTGTATAGTTCCATTCTTTTCAGCTCACGCGTCTACGTCAACCATGATAAAAAATATAATTTATCAACGACAAAAGTACAAAAACATGACTGCTTCTCTAATCTTTTAAAAGATGATCTTAACGAGTTATACTAGCATATTGTGTGTTGATTAATTAACCTAATTGGATCTTTTTGTAACGAGTTGATTACATGTACTTACAGCAAAGACCAGAGTATCGATTGGAATAAATCATTCCGTAATTATTACAAGCAGGTTGTCCCGATTGATAAGGTTGATAACCAATGATGTTCCCGCTAGAAAATCAAAGTAGGGATACTTAATTATCTAATGATTAAAATAATGATTGCTAACAATGTGATTATTCTCGGGTTACTCTTATCATTGGGACAATTGTAATTATTTTCTTTTATTTTTTATTTTTGTATTTCATTCAGAAAAATATTTGCATGAAAGTTAAGAAACAAATTTATTTTCGATTTTTAACATCGTAAAATATTTTCAAACGATTTATAAGGTTTAAATTGTAAATAGATTTTAATGGTAACGAGCTCAATGAAACACGATAATTTTATTGATAATTATTGATATATTAATTAATCCTCTCCCATTTATCTACTTTAACGTTATAAATTTATATTGTGGGCTTTTAATCTTGCTACTCACCTCGGTCCATAATTGCAAACATAATTTTTAGTGTATCCTTTAGCTGGATCGTAATAGAATGAATATCCACAGCCTATGAGAAAACTATCGCTCCAAACCAACTGCGTAATTAATGAACATAAAATAAAATAAAATGAAATGTTATAAACTACGTAAAAATAACATATCATTTAATCAAATTTATTTTCGTATCCTGTATAATGTATGAGAGTAAAAAAGTATTATAAACGTTAATCAATAAAAATTCCAATCATTTCTAATATATAAAATTCAAATAAATTAACGTAAACGATAATAACAGGACATCTAACACATAAGCTAAAATAAAAACATATGTAAATAAAAATAAGTGTGCTTATAAATGACTTATAAACACATACTCCAGTCATTCGCGTTTAGGTCAGGATTTAAGTAAGATTTCAGCTTTCTCTTTCGTTCTAATCGAAATAGAAGTTTCAAATCTTTGATACGTAAAATTGAATCTTAATAGTTTGGAATATTAGTTAGGCTAATGTGATACATATTGATGAGAGTTTCGAGCAAGTACTTATTCGAGAGTTAGACTGTCCAATTTCGTAATAACCTGCGTGTAGTGTCCAGTAGTCTTGCTGTATCCAGTGTGGTAGTGTTGGACCTCGTTGAACCATCCTGAAATTTGTCGTCTCCAATTGGGTTCGCTATCGTAAGGTCCCGGGGGTCTCGTAGTCCAAGTTCGTGCAATGTTCTGACCCACCGCGAATCTGCCTGAGAAATCAATCATCGTCGTTTAATCGATCGATCGAAATGCCATTAAGGTTCTCGACACTGAACCATACATATGTGTAATGTGTATAACATAAGCGCGTCTAACGTTTAAGTGTATTTATCTTCAGGAGTATCTCATCATCTAACGTCTCTATTTTTTTGTATTATTAGATAGTTACGAAAGTTAATACTGTTTTTTCTTTTTTTTATTGATTTGAATGGCGCCAATTTATTATCAGATAATTTATATTTTGTTTATTTGTTTTTTTTCTTTTAAATTGACATCGGTTTTTACTTACGAACGTTTCTATAATTATCGTGTACTTCTGCGCAACTATCTGCCCATTTTTGTGCCACGTCTGCCAACTCGTCGTCCCATAACTAAAAGAAGATGAAAAACAGAACTTTACTATGCCATTTATTTCCCATTAAACTCAGATCGATTTTCTTGAAGTTTTCTTTACGAACAATATATGCAGATATTAGCATTTAAGTATATAGGTAGTGTAAACTATAATATCAATGGTAAGAAAATTGTTTAAAAAGTAAACTTTGGTTTATATTATAAATCTATTCTTTTGTTATATATATATTTTGAAAATCATACGATTATTCTAGAAAATCATTTTTCATGTATCGCATAATTTCAAAGTTATGTAAATTAGTATATTAAATGATTCACACATGTATACACATTACATATACATGTATATGCGCAGATTATTCTATTTCACGTTTACACGTACTTACATACCATTTCCATCATATTAGCCGCCCCAGGTTGGCCGTGAATTTGTCCCAGTGCCACCAGTTGCCTCAAACGATTATGTTCGTCCAGAATAATTTGTTTTTCTTCGCACGATATTCTACCGGAACCTAAAATAACATGTAGAAAAAAAAGGAAAGAGAGAAAAAAAGAAAAAAATAGAGGAGAAACACAGGTTTAATTTTCGTCGTTATTTGAGGGTAGTTTTGCAGGAAGTAGCGCATTAACATTCGGTGTAAACACCCTTAACAAGGCACAGGAGTGAACGTTAAAGTGAGCCAAGGGTACTTTGACAGCGGCTTAACCGCAGCAACCACCACTGTAAACTTTACTCCTTCCTTTCCTTTCGTGTTTCTCTTTCATCTTCGTTTCTCTTTCTTTCTCTTTCTCTTTCTCTTTGTCGAGTGATACCCAGTAGCCAGGATTGGAGGATTAAGGGTTTTAAAACTTGTCCATTTACTTGAACCCACCCACATGGCAAGAACAAACAAGCCTGCTTACTTTGTCTTTTCCTCGTTCAAATTATTATTTTCTATCTTTACTTTTTCTTTCTTTTTACTTAAAAATTATCTAACAATTTTTGGGTTGATTCGAGTGTCTTTGTCATTCAACGATTCAACTAGTCCATTATGCTGGAATAATCAGGCAAAAGAAATTGTTTTCTTCTTAATTAGGTAATATTAGCAATAGAACAAATAGAATGATGTATATTCGGTTATATTGTTAAAATAATTTGAAATATTTATATTAAGGGGTTGAGAAAATTATTTAATATTCTTTTTTATTATAGATAAAAATTTTTTAAATTCTTGGATTTTACTTTATTACAAAAGTGTTACGTTATTTATAGCATAATTAAATATATTTTAATATTATATTGATCTACATTCTCTAGCAATTTTTATTCCAGTTAGGAAAAATTATACGATGACGTATATTGTTTAATTACACTTCTGCCTTTGGTGTTACCTAGAAATATTAATCTCTCTCTCTCTCTCTCTCTATTTTTATTCCTTTCTCTAGTTTTCTCGCTTACTTTCATACTTAATTTTGTACCACTTGGTATTTTTTTTTCTTTTCTTTCTTCCTTCCTTTCTTACTCTTCATCTTTCTTCTTTACAGATTGTTCCACTTTCTAGAAAACTTTATCTCAGATGCAGTTTAACCGTACTTTTTCTCTACCCTTTTGTACGAACAAGATTCATTCTCTTTTCTTTTCCTAATCACATAAGTTCAACTATTCACATTTCAACGCGATTGATCTTCATACGATAATATCTTTGTCTCATTCTTTCATCGGTTTAATAAACAAATCAATTGAATCTATTTAACAAATATTTAACATTTATCTTAATTCATACTTTATATAATATCATATATAACTCATTCGATTTATGTGTTCGTTTTTCTTTCAAACTTTTTTTATACTTTATAGATTGCTTTTCCAAATTCGGTAGTTTCCAAAAGCTTCCGATATGTTGCGGTTCTCGAAGGTATTTCGTAGGTATTTACAACAATGTCAGCTCGATGCATCTATACGTGCATATGAGTTTACTAACGAGTAATGAAATTTTGCAATATACCAACACACAAGATAGGTCTACATAACATCTACATAACCGTGACGGATAATTGGATTTTCTGTAATTATCGACGATTATAAATTTTCCGCACTATAGCTCGTTTCAACTTTTCTCAAAAGTCGTGTCCTCATATTTGTTAAACTATTACTTTGAAAATACTTTCAAAACCAAATACAAAAAATATCAAATACAAATATCCAAAAGTGTTCCAAAAAAGTCATTAACAAGATTATTAATTTTTTGAGAAAAAATGTCGAATTATTTTTTATCATGAACAATAATTTTTTTCACTGATCTATTGAAACTTATTAACTATATAAGGAAACCCTGCGATTATCTTACTTCCTTCTACTTACAATCCAGACAGAAACTAAAAGTTTTCAATAATTTTTCGTTTTATCCTATCGGAAGCACTCGCGATAGTTTACATCCGAGTTAAATTTACACCTTGGATCGATATTCAGAATCGACATTTCTACTATATGACTGAAGTGATCTCTATCATATATATATATCTATTTCGAATATAAATTAATTAACGATACGTTAGACCGATTACCTATATGCAGAACTATTTCGAGATAATTAAAATTTATTTGGTATTTCATCAAAGTATATATTTAAATTATGATTTAATAGCACAATAAAAATAACAATTTAATATCATTTATATATCCTAAGCATTCTTATCACTTAAAATAATAATTGGAAAACTAAGAATACAAAAAATCATTAAAAATGAAATTCGGAAACAATCATAAATCAATTTGTTAAAGAAATCAATAATTGATTTTTCGAAAAATGTCTCTGTCAAGAGTGTAATCAATTAATAAAAGTAGATCGACGAAAAAGGATGATATTTTATGGATTTTATTCAATTATTAATTAACAATAATTTATATAAATACACACATACATATATAATATATATATAGATGTGTAGAATACATATGACAACCGCATGCTGTGAGATCAATGTCGAGTTATCGATTCTTTAACAATCAATACGAGTCAATCTTTTTGAAACAGGGAAGGGATGTGAAGGAATGAAACAACCATAAATAGAGAAAGAGAGAGAGAGAGAGAGAGAGAGTATAAACTTTGAATAAGGTAGAATCGAATAGGAAACTCGTCATAGTCGCTTTAGTTAGTACAGACCTCGTCACACGTAGTCCATTTAGGTGTGATCCACGATAAACGGAATGAAACAGAAATAGTATGTGTGAGTGTGTGTGTGTGTGTGGGTTAGTACGATGGATCGAAGAGAATCGAATCGGTTACATACTGGCCAAGCCCTTCTCATTTCCGCTAAGAAAAAAGAAATTGACGTTTCAGACAGTTGTTGGGACGGGAACATAACGAGTGCATTAATTTGATTTATACGTTGTCTGTCCAACAAGAGAAAGAAAAGAGATTGTTGCGAACAGTCGTTTATACTCTCGACAGACACATATATACACACACACATACGAGAACATGCATATATGCATGTGCATCAACGTGTATCATTCATATGTATAAATGTATCTTTCTCTCTACCTCTTTTTCTCTCTGTTCTTATGTGTCTTACTATGTATATACGTGTATATGGATTTGTGTTGAGTTATGTGGGGATGTGTGTGAACATACATAGGTGGGCGTTTAGAACAGGTGGTTATTAATCGACGAAAGGAAAACAAAGCGTACCTTACCCGTTGCTCGTCGTGTCATCGCCACACTTTCATTTAATTAAGAACGATTTTAATCCTAGATGGTAATTATCATTCCTACAAAGTCTGCATTTTATTATCTATCTATCTCTCCGAGCTTCCCCTCTTGTTTTTTCCTTTTTTTTTTATTAAAGAATTATTATATAAAGAATTATATATATATTGAAAAGTATTGAAATTGTATTTTAAACATTCGTAACTCGATGCTTAAAATATCGATTCGATTGATAAAATTTAATCTAACACGTTATAATATTTAAAAACAACCACCCGGGTAATCCAATATTCTTTTAATCAATCTAACTTCATTTGCATAATCACATTATCAAAGTAAACATTCCGTTAATCAATTTTTTTTCTCAATGATTCATCTTAAACTTGCTCACTCGAAGCTTCGTATTCTTTGAATTTTTGTCTTAAAATGATAATTTCATTATAAAATATCGATCAAAGAGAATGTATACATTTACTTACGTAGCATCTTTTTTCCTGTGCAATTAGCTCGAACCATGTTGAAGGATAAGATAACAGGAACGAGGATACCAAGTAGCAGGATAAACTGGTTAAGATTTTTTCTTGATATCGAAGGCATATTCGATATGATCCAATTTTCTCTCAGGTTTAAAAAAAAAGAACAAAAATAGTAGCAAACGAACAGAACGGTAGGAAAATAAAAAATGTGTGTGTTAGCTGTAGCAGGTTGACAACAAAACAAAAAGAAAGCACGTGGGTTTTATCCAACGAGAACGTCTCTGTCTGTCTCGGCACCAACAACGATCTACCGATTAAATCTCACAGGAATTTACGATCCCTTTTCGAAGAGAGACACATGGAAAGTGCTGCGAACCGGTCACGAGATCGAGAGAAAGACTAATAGTCTGCCAGGCTACCACTCCTGTCTTTATATTTATTGAGAGCTATCTCTGTGTGAATACATCGATTAATTGTCAATGTAGATGTGTTCGTGATCGGTGGGGAGGAGAATTGAGAGGGGAGAGGGAGGATTACCCTCTCTTGTTCTTTCTAATTTTTATCTTTCATCTTTTATCTTTTACCCCTACCTTTACACCCTTTTCAAATTTTACTCTTTATACTTGCTTTTATTATTTTTTCTATTTTACATCATATCCGAGTGATAACTTGTTTTTATGTTAATAATTTTTTAAAGATTGTTTTTATATGTTTATGTTGTCCCCTTTTCTTTTTCAAAGTTTATATTATTTTTTACATTTTATTATTTGTAATGTTGTGTTATTAATTATGTAATTCTTTATTTTTACATTATTTCCATGTTATTATGTTGTTTCCTTATTTTTGTGTATTTAATTATATTTGATCGCTCATCTTTTTAATATTATATAACACGTCAATGCCATACTCGTATTTATGTAATTACTATTATTAGATATTTATCATAGTATTGTTTAAATCAGCTGATATTTATTTTTCTATTTTTTATTGTTTTATCTAGTCTTTTGTTGAATCGTAAGTATTTGCACGCAACCTTTCGAATAAAAATTGAACAAGCTTGCCAACGTGAACACATTCTTTGATCCCTAACAGGTTGGATATGGACAAAGGCCTTTTTGCTCCTAACATGTCCGGATGAATCGTTGTATATATGTGTTTGTATATATATAATATATATTGCACATGTATTGAAACAGAACAGAGTTCGATCTGAGCATAGGCCGTATGATTTGATTTGGAATTTCACGTGTCGTGTGTGTTTACGCTTTGATGGCTATTTCGATAGCAAAACGATCCAATCGATCAATCTCAAATTAGTTGCTTCACTGATTTTCTTTGGCTACTGTGAAATCTTCTTAGATCTCTGATATCTCGAAACATCTTCTTCATTTTCTTTGTTATTTATTTATTTTTTCATTCGATTTTATGTTGATTTTATTCTCGAATAATCCTATCCTTCCTTTACTCTTCTTGTTTTTTTTTTCCTTTTCTTTTTTATTTAACCCGACAAAAAATATAATTAACATTTTGCTAGTTAATAGATCCTTTTTTACAGTTGTAAAGTAAAATATTGTCCTCTCCCCTTCCCTCCATGTTTCTTTATCCTCGATGACTTTTGTAAAGATATTTTTTTGTATACAAATACTTTTATTTATGTTATAGAGAATTATAATATAATAATATAAAAAACAAAATTATTGATATTCAATATTGGAGATGAAACCAAGGAGAAATAAATCAAGATGAATAAATTAACAGAATCGAAAGGACGAACAAATGGTCCATTTCGGTTTCGTTAAAAGTTCAACTTTTTCTTTCTCGCGAGGCTACTATAATAAATATAAATTTTTTATTGTCCTATAAATATATATTTATAAGAAATTATTTTCCTTCGGTGGGTCGATTTTAACGGAAAGTAGACAATTAAAATAAACGGGTCTCGTATTATGACCATTTTTTTTTTGTCGTTTCTTATGCTTCCTATTACTGAAACTCGTATCATTAAACTGGTTAATTTAATATAATTTTATGTAAATTTTTGGGACCACCTAATTAGTAAGAAAAAAAAAAAGAATTAAAGAAATTCTGTAGCTACTAGAGAAGAAAGAATCATGTTTTTCCTTTAGGTTGAACGGTCACTCGTATAACTTGATTAAAACGACAACGATTCATTTTTCAAAGAGCAATTTAATCCAACTCCGAACAAAGAATTTCATCGTCATTGTTCGGATTCGAGCAAATTTTCCAGTCACTCTTTTGTCATTAATCAAGGATCTCGAAACGTTATACGTATTGTATCACTCGATTAACGTTATTTTGTTCTAATTACTCTTTTAACTTCCCATTTACTTCTATATTTTCTCCATTCCACAAAATAGAAATTAATCTTCCCCTAAAAAATAAATAACAAATCTTTTCAAGTGATGCTATATTTTTTGGTTTAATTTATTAGAAATAAAATAATAAGATTAACGCAATAATTTGTGTGATCTATTAAAGTTATTGGATGATAAAAAATTGGATAAAAATATAAATCCTGTAACAAAATAAAAATAATATAAGAATCTAATTAAATTGTTTAATTGTGTGTTAGAAATAATTAACATCGCGCTATATAATAAGAATAATAGTAATATTAAATTTGTTCGTTTTATTATTCTCAATTAAGTAATCGCTGTGATTTTCCTTGTGCATTAAGAAATTGATCGCACGAGACTGCGTGGCGTGTTCCTTTCGCAAATTTGACGTCCGTTAATTATACGAAAGGTCGACGAGAGAAGGTCAGCGGGGTAAGACGAGAAATGAACGAAAAAAAAAAGAGGAAAAAGAAGAAGAGAAAAAAAATCATTAACGAAGTACATTAATAACGGCACAATGATCTGATCGAGGTCAAAATAATTGTATTTGTATGTGTGCTTTCTTATAATCATATTTTCTACATAATTATTATCGTTTTAATGTAATTATCATTTTTAATAATCATTTCCAAGATAAATTAGGGTTTTCAACGCGGTTTGTGATTTTTTGTTGCACTTATACGATCGGCGTTTAAAAAAAATATTACAAACATTTTTTTATAGAATAATTTAATTTCAACATTTTTTTATTTCTGGAATGTTGGATCATTGTTTATCGACATATATTATAAATAAATTACATCCTATCGAATGAATGTCAATCAATTAATAAAACGTTAAAATCGATGAATTAAAAATTCGTTGAATAATTAATTAGGTGTCGTTAGAAGATTATTATCGAATAATATATTTTCAATATCAAAAATCATATCGTCGAATAAATTAAAAGGTTCGCCTCTGGCATATTTCAAATTAAATTAATAAAATTAAGATATTAATCACATCATTAATAAAAACAAAACAGAATAATAAATAATAAATTGAATAGAAGCGTCTGTCAACATTATTCACATAATAATGGAGTAGAAATTTCATCAGTCTTTAACTAAAATTTTTACTACGGAAGTTTCTATATAACTTATATGAAACGTGCGAGTTTAAATGTTCAAAGAGAAAGAAAGACAAAGAGAAAAAGAAAGTGTGGTGAGATGGAAGAGATACTCGAATAATTAAATTCACATTTAACAAAGACTTACAATTAAAAGAGTTGTTTTTTCCGAACAATTAATAATGATTGAAATTAAACGATAGTAATGATGATAACATAATCATTTTTCGTGACTCTACAAAATCTTAAAAAATCGTACTTTCTAAATCATGAAAATAAAAATATTTTTTTTTCTAAAGTATCCTACATCCATTTTATCAATTTGTTCTTTATCCAATTATTTTTTTCTGATGAAAGAATAAAAAATCTATTAGAAATTCGTATAGAAACGATCGAACTGCGAAATCTATTTGATCGTATGAACATAAACAAAAAAAAAGGAATCTAAAGTGTCTTCGACGGTAGACATCTGAAGCAAGTCTAATATTCTCATCATTTACATAATTACGGTCGCATTGATAGAACCGATTAGGTTCCATGGGAATTAGGATACACACGTACACTGTACTAAGAGATATACATACATGATTTCCAAAATAAGCGATATGTATACAAATTTCACTCGTTATGGTTCTTCGAAATGAAGAAATGGAAGCAGACGGGAAGAGAGAAGGGAATTGTCAATTATCGATCTAACCTAAGATTTAACTTACAACATTTTTCTTCAAATGAGAATTTGAATATTTACGAGACAACTTCAGAAATATATTTATACGTATGAACATAAATTTGTCAAGATTTCATTTAAAAATTTCTCTATTTTATTTCATTGAGAAGTATCGTTTAGAAAAAATAATTTTGTTCGTATTTTAGATTATTTCTACGTTAGTGTGTGTGTTTGTAAGAGGAAAAAAATGGTCCTTTTTCGGTTTCATTTTTTGAACGTTTTTAAGTGGAAGTACTAACCATTCCTGCTCGGAAATTTGTGAAAGATTAAATACCGTCGTATCTGATACCGGCCTAGGATTCTTGTCTGCGGTCATACCTTCTGGAGCTACCAAAGTCACTTAAGTGCAAGCTCACTGAGTCTGATTAATTAATCATTCCAATTTCGAACAACAGAGTTTATGCTTTATCTCGCAGTATAGATAACCTATTAACTTCAGATTTATATTTTTTTAACTGCATTACGTTAATATACAGGATGATTCACAAACTCTTGCCACCAAGATAGCTCCGAAAGTATAATAGTAGCAGAAAAGTTTATACAACATCTTGGTGGCAAGAGTTAGTGCATCACCATGTATATATATGATTACGAATAATATAATTCTATATAATTAATTTAAAATCACTTTGTGTGAGAATCGGAGTTTTTCTTTATACCTTTGTTCGTGTTCTCTCGTATACAATACGGTGAATGTATACACATGTTTTGAATGGTACAGGGCAAACGAAAGTTAACAATACCGTGCGTTGTTTTGATTCATGACTTGTCGTTTACCTTGAGTCTTGCAGTCTACGCTCGACCGTCTTCATGGCTATACGTTTAAGTGAAAACTTGCTTCCACCACTCGCGAACATTTCAAGTACCATCTCTCGACGTTTAATATATCTCATCCCATCATGTACTCGTATAAATATGTGTGGATGTATACGAATACATACGTTAGTAGGTACTAAATACATGTATATACAAATATATATATATATTGTGTGCATACACATACGTAAATAACGAGGTATATGTTAAGAGTGTATTATACATATGTGCCGTTTCATCTGTGATATAATCAGGTAACTTCGTTAAAAATTCTCTGTTCGACACGTTCATTGAACGTGGCCATTCGTTGGAACTGTTTGCGTTGGTCATTAAAACTTAGGTACTTTTGTAAATTGTTACTAACCTGTGTCGTTAGAGTTTCAAACTCTCTCTCTCACCTTTCTCTGCCTCTTTCTCTCTTGTTGGATCCTAGATGAACTCTTCTTCTCTTCCTCTAATGCATTTAAGCTTACTCTCCGCAGTATATTTAAGGCATACCTAAAACCTCTAATGCTCTTTTATTTTTTACGTTTTTATGCGATACATACCAGTTTTTGTCTCGTTTACATACCCACGTGCTTTTTATTTTTCTGTATTTTTCTTATATTTTCCTTTTCTTTTTAATTTATTTTTCTTTTTTTTTTCTTTTTTTTTCTTTTTTTATTTTCTTTAACACGCAATGTGTGCAGTTATTCGTTACGTCACATATTTCCTTGGATTATTAAACGGCATTATAATTTATCAAACGTATTATTAATACGCGAGATTTATTTTATATTCTTTATCGTACGATTATATAACTTGTCTATTTTAATTATAGGAAATGTACATTTTATTTTCTATTACAGCAGACCGCACTACGAATATGTTAATTATATTCATGAGATTTTCCATAATCGTTTATTTTATTGATATCGGTATTTCCGTTTACGTATTGTTCACACATTAACCAGTCAATTTCGTTTTTTTTCTTCTTTTTTTTTTTTACAGATTTTCTGTATCTCATCTTATCCTCTCGTCACGTCAAATTCAACTTTTCTAACAATTACACATGGATTTACTGTATGCGTGCCTACGTGAATAAAATTTAAAAAACAGATTCGAAGATTCTCTTTGCACAAATTTTACTTAACGATATTTTACGATCGAAGATCGACAATTTCCTTTATTTTTTATCTCTCGCACTATAGTCTGTCTTAGATAGTAAGCTATTTTGAGATTCTCTCATCAATATGTAGATTATATTAATATTAAATAGCTTCTTGCTGCGCGAGTGTTTAACATTTTCTATGTATACGTGTATACGTTCATTGAAACATTTATTATGTATCGTTCTATTGGAGCATCGTATTTAGAAACGTCAATATTCATCAATTTAAATAGATGATTCAAAGGAAATATATGCTAATTATATTTCTACTAATGAATATTATTAGAATGTTACACGAATAAGATAAGATTATAATTATATATATATATAAATCTTGAATTTGTATTATTTAATTATATATATTTTCATATAATTAAATACTAATTTTTTAATAATTGCAACCCATTGATATGAATATCTGTTATATTTGAAAATCATTCATTTCTTCTAAGAAAATAATATTCAAGAAACACGTTAAAATATTCAATGTTGGCCAAATGCCAAGAAATAAAAAAAATTAAAAAAAAAATCTATCGAATTGAACGATTTCTACTTTCAAAACGATTTCAACTTCGTCAAAGATGCAGAACGAACGAGTGAATTACGTTCGCTCATTTTCGATTCGATCGTCCTGATTTACGTAGTACCTTTCAAAGTTTCAGTAAGATAAATCATCATTGCTGCTTTATGAGAGAAAATGTTTCCTCTCTTTCTCTTGTTTTAAAGGAAATTTTATTTTCCAACTGCAAACTGAATTTGTTAAACCAGTGCTACGGAATTGTAAATATGTACCATAGCGAGTTAGTTTTTCAGTTATACTGCATAAATCTTTTTACTACTGGTTGATTCTTTTCATGCTTTTTCACAAAATTTCATTAACGAAGAAACATTTCTTCTTTTGATTAATTTAGCAAAGACAGAAAAAGAGAGATAACATTTTTTTTTGTTCATTTCTTAAGATAGAATCGATATTAGAATATTATAACACATTTCTGCAATACGTCGAAGGGTTGTTTCGATGTAGAGTAATTCCGATGTCACTTGGATGCAGAATCACGTCAAGTTGACTTTTTTTTCGGAAAGTATTCAGCTGAGAGAATCCAGTTCGAAGGTATTGAAATCGTTCCTTGGTATATAGTAAGAATAAAAATAGTTGGTGATGGGGTGAAGGCGGGGGGGGGGCTAGAGAGAGAGAGAGAGAGAGAGAGAAGAGGATGGAAAGAAGGGTAAGAAAGAGAAAAAGAAACATCACGTGAACTGGTAGATAGGAACTAGAAGCAAATTAAAGTTGTAAGGTGCAGGTGCGAGATGTGTATCCTGCATAGGAACATGAGATTTTGCAATATCATGCTCCTCTAGCAAGGATGTATGCATGCATGTATGTATGCATGCACGTATGCATATATGTATGCACGTGTCGGTAAGAAGGAGACAAGAAAAAAAAAAAAGAAAGAAAAAAGATGGCGACTACTCGACACCTCTACTTCTTCCTTTACATTTCACGAGGTTGGACAAGAGGATCGTTGAAAAGAAAAAATAGGTGGAATGGAAATTGGTAAAGAAAATTTTTTTTATTTTTCATATTTCTTTTTTCTTTTTTTATTGTTTCGAACGCGTAGCGAGGATCCTTTGACGATAAAGTTAAAAGGTATGGTTGAATAAAAAGAAAATACAAAGTTGTTAACGAAAGGATGAATATTCTAAAAATAAAATATATAATTGAAAACATATTGCTAAAAAAAGAAGAAAAAAGAGAGAAATAATATTAACATCATTAATGATCGCGCGTCGCATCGTCATCATTCGTTTATTGTTAACTACATTAATTATTCTCTCTTATACATAGTTTCATTTATCTTTTTAGTTTTATATTAATCTTTGGTATATTAATAATAATTACATACAACGGTGTAACATTTATAATATTTTTTATTTCATCTTGTTTTTTTTTTTATTTTCTTGTTCTCTGTTTTTTTTTTATTTTTAATGTGTATAATCCTAACAACACTTAACGCAATAAATGTTTTTCTTTATTCCTTTTTTTTTATTTGTTTCTTTCTCTTACATTTTATTTGTCCAATCTTTGGTTCTTCGCATTTTTCTTGCCTCTCTCTCTCTCTCTCTCTCTCTCTCTCTCTCTCTTTTTATTTTCTAACTTTTATTATTCTTTTCCCTTACTAAAAGCAAAAGCAACGATCGCAGAGCGAATGAAATACACGTATATACGTGTTTACATTTAACCATCTTTTAGCTTTGCAGAACATCAAACGCGTATTACTCTCTTATTAACCCTAATGTATATTTTGTTCCTATCTTTGAAAAGAATTCATTTCTTCTTTTATAAATATTCTTTTCTTATCTTTTTTTTTTTTAGAGAGGAATATTTTTGCATAACGTAGGACGACCATTTCACACTTGTTCTCTCATTCTTTTCCCATCTGTTATCAATTTTTTCGCTCTCGTGTGTATGTGTATGCCTTTTTTTTTCTTTACATATTAAACTAGATCGATCGTAAAAACTTTACCATATTTCCCAACCAACAAGATTTAACTTTTAATATTACTTATCATACCCCTCTTCCTCTCTATCTCTCAAATTCATTTTCTTTCTTTCTTTTATATTTTCTTTTTCAATTTTTGGTAACGACTCTCTACTTTGGTACAAGCGGGTGGAGTGCACTCAGTGTAGAGGCATTGTCAAACTTGAAATTTCTATCTTGAAACACGCTATATCGTTTAGTCGTTTTAGTTTTTTTATCGATCATGCATGCAAACCTCTAACATTAGTTTTAGTTCGCACGTTCGTTTATTAATCATTCTTATATATTATACAAATATGACGCATTTTTTCATCAATTACTATTACACGCATCTTTCTTTTTTTTTTTTTTTAATCTTGCACACACACACACACCCAAGCATATGCATATACATACGTACATATACACATTTAATAGATTTACCCACGCGCACGGAGTTCGATCGATCGACAAATTCTTATCTTTTTCTCGTAAATTCGTATTATCATTATTATTAATTATTATATTTATATTTATATATTTATATATATTATTATTATTATTGTTACAATCTTTTTGAGCGTATAGAAAATTCTGAGAAGTAAAATCGATCTTGAAATCATCTAATCATTTATATATATTCTCTTTTTGCTATTCTTTTCTTTCATTCATTCATTCATAGGTTTCTTTTTTCTTGTTTTTTTTTTGACGGCATGTATGGATCGGCGGTAGAAGAGTGCGGAACATGTTTCGATAAATTCTTTTTTTCCTCTCATCGGTAATGCTAAACGCGCGAAGGCTGCTTTTTGTCTATTTTTCTCCCTCTGTTTCTTCCTCCCTAGTTTCTTTCTTTTTCTTTTTTTCTTATTTTGTTTTTATTTTCTTTCTATAGTATTATATATGCGTGTATGTATGTGCAAATATACAGACGAGAAGCTACTCTTATTCACTGTCGCGTAAATCGAAACAATCGGAACGTAGGACCATTGATTCTTTTTCCTTTTTCAATTTTTTATTAACTTTCCTTCGCTTTTGCGGACGATCGTCACTCACAATAAAAAAAAAAGAAAAGTAAAAAAGCTTAGGTTAGACCAAACTTTTATCTTTTCTTTCTCTTTTATTTTTTAATTCTACTTTATTGTTGACAAGTTTCGAAAAAATCGATGAAATCTTGTATATTACTACGATCGATTAATTTTTTTTTTTATATTCAAGTAAATATATCGATGTTCAATTATTATTTCGATATTAATCGAGAGCACGCGAATTATTTAACAAAGAATTTCATTCTATTGAAAATTATTATTGGATATTATTATCTTGTTTTTTATAAACTGAATTGTTGCACTCTCGATTGTAAGACAGTGTAATAGTGTTTTTGCTAAGAAGAGAAGACCGACGAAAAATATAAACTCTTTGTAAACGTGTTATGCAACATTATTATAAGTAACAAGCTTGCAACGTAGTTATATTTATAAATAACATATTTCTTCAGTTTCAAAGAACAGAAAAATAAATATGATTATTTATTTCATATATATATATGTGTGTACGCATCGTTAGTTATTTTTCTTCGTCGGTGTGGAACAATTTCAGAGATCCAATGGAGAGATAGAAAGAAAGAAAAGGAAAAAGAAAAAAAAAAAGATAGATAGAGAGAGAGAGAGAGAGAGAGAGATAGAAATAGAAGCAAAGAAAGTAGAAATAAAATAAGCGTGTCTCCATTAGTCCCGTGATAATTATTCGTTTAATTAAAGAAAAAGAAATATTTTATACATTCTTTCTCTTTAACATTTTTGTCTCTGTTTTTAATTTCTGCTAAATATCTTTTTTTCTTCGTAATACATAGTACGATCAATTTCGATAATTGACTAAGTATTGTACGTGGCACATGTACGTGACGCGAAGTGGTCCCGACCATGATACTCGTGCAAAAGAAAGATTACTTTTTACACGAAAAATATTTTTTATCTTTTGTTTTTTTTTTTTTAATTTATTTCTTTATTTATTTTTTTTTTGGTTACGTTAGAATTAGATTTAGAACTCGATTCGTACGATGTTTGATCATAAAGTGAATGAGAGTATGGTTGACAATGTTTGTATATCGAACATTTATTCCATTTTCTTATTCATTGTAACCCTTTCAGCGCTGAAATCTTAATAATAGATTATTCAAAAGTTTTTGATATAAATATTTTGTTTATATATTTTCGATATTAAAATATTAATTTAGGATACTTAAGCTTTGAAAGCATGAAATGGTTTTCTTTTTTTGTAATTTTATTTAATTACACATTTAATTTATTTCAATAAATATTTGTAATTGCATTATTGATTTATAATAAAAATAATATTTGTTGCAATGAAAGAGGTTTAATGTACGATTCGAGTTCCAAAGTATATCTACTACGAGGACCACCATAATTAAATTAAATCAAAGCGTCACATCGAGTAATAAACTATTATTTGTCAAATCATATCAAAGAAAAAAGGTAATATATTCTTCTGTTTATTTTATAAAAGAAAGGCGAACTTATCGATGCAAAACGGAAATCTGCCGATGCATGCCTATAAAGCTTTTATTTATTTATTATAATTATATATTTATTTAATTATTATTTTTCATTTTTCTTTATTGGACGTTACGTCGAAGTAGAATACATTTATTTATATTTATGTACACACACACACATATATATATAAATATGTTATATATATGTATATCTATATACATTATAAATAATAATAATAATGATAATAATCTCTTCATTCTATCATATAAACATTTTAGGGCCGTAATCAATGTAGATTTGAGGCTTAATCTTTTATCATTTCATCATAATTGTGTTAAATAACCAAGAAACTTTAAACTGTTCCTAAGTTAGCGTAGAATTAATCTCCATCGATAGAAACCCCTTACAAACTTTCTTAATTACCTCATATCATAATCTATAATATATTCCAAGTATCAAATAAGCAAGAAAATTCGTGCCGCTTTGATCAATACAAATGAATGATAAACACATTTAGAAACGGTATGAATTTTCTTGCTAATTTAATATTCTTTTTCAAAATCGCGATAAATCAATTTTTTTCTTATTGTTTAATCCTTTGGACTCTGGCGTGACATAAAATATTTTTCCCTACAATTCCTAAAAAAAAAAAAAAATAAATCAATAATAAATAAAATATATTTAGAATTTTAATAGGAGTCAACGAAAATCAGAAAAATTCAATCACAGTTGACAGAGGACAAACTGGAATAAAAAATTATAGTACAAAAAGGGTTTAATCTTTCCTTAGAATCAAGAATGTTGTTATATAGGGGATAAAGATATCCTAGACAATATTTTACCTTCTTATATTCTTACACGTATATGTAATCTTTCTATGTAAAGAGAGGCGGGAACTGTGTGACGCGGGTGTTAAAAAGATTTTGAAAGTAAAGCGAGTCTCCAGTTTTATATTTTTTTTTATTCTATTTTTTTTTGTTCTTTTTTTATTTTTCTTGCTACTAGAGACTTAAAAGGAAGGGTTAAGAGTATTGAAGTAAGCTCCCCCTTCACTCTTTCTTTTACTCTGGGGAAATTTTATCATCTCGCGATCTCGTGCTGTTGATCAAAAGCACCAAGTAAACTACCACCCTTATAGTCCTTCTCCTACCCTCAAACCCTTTAACACCCTCTCTATGTAAACGTGCCCACTAAAGAATATTCTTTATTATTTTTCATCGTTTTAAGATCACTCTTGTGTTTTATACGAGACTTACTACTTGTCAAACTCCACTCCCACCCTGTTTAAAAAAATCTCCTCGTGAATTTGAACTACCCTATCGTCATGCTTTTTTTTCTTTTTCTTTTTTTTTTTTTTTTTTGTAGATTGTCTATCACATTGACTGGAATTTTATTAATCGATCGAGATTGATCGATCTATCGTACGAACTGGTTCATTCTTTTTTTCTCTTTCTTTCTTTATTTATTTATTATTTTATCGTCATCGTATCGATTCCTTTTATTTGTTGTTTTCATTCCATGAGGAAACAATTCGGTCCCTAATTGTGTGAACCTTGTTTTTTTTTTTATACATTTGTATAATAGTACATACGTTTATGTATGTATGTATGTTTTTTTGTTTGTTGTTTGTTTGTTTGTATGTATTAATAGAAATTGTTTATATGCGTCTAGCGTCTCATTGATTCTTAACTTTTTCAATCATCCATTTTTTACTTTTTTTTTTCTTTTAATTACTTTTTTATCCCTGTAAACGTTTTTTCTTCGAAGCCTAATTTTAAGCTGAGGGAAAAGTAAAATATCGGGAGTTTCATTTTTCAAATTCATGCGAGATAAATATAAAAATTAGAATAAAAATAATGTTAGGTTCTCGTGCCAAAATAATTCTAATTTGAATGTATCAAATTTAAAGATATTATAAAAACTATGATTATTTTCGTAACACTCTCTAATAATAATAATAATAATAATAATAATAATAATAATAAGTCAATATGTTTTTTGTATTGTTCGTAAAACAGAACGTAAAAGCGGATGAACGATCATTCATATTTTTTTGTTTCCTTTTTTGGTTTTCTTTTTTACAATCGTAATTTTTTTAATAGCCCAAGTCGCGATTCGGACATCAACGCGTTAATTTTAATGATATCGGATCTATACATTTTTTTATTTAAAAATGCCAAACCATTACAAAGCATAATAGTCTCGTCTCATTTGAAAATACTTGTGTGTGTACGTATTAAAATAAATTATCATTTATAATTATTCTCCTTATATTTCTTTCATCTTATTCCTACTTTAAATTTAACTTGATAGTTTTACTTTGAAAAGAAGTAAACGATTTTTAAGACTATAAATAATCTAACATAACTTCTCTTGCGTGTTTGCTAAAGCTTCAACAGAATTGGACAGGTTTACGATTCACGCTGTATTTAATATCGTTCAAAGTTCATAATCATGCTAACTTACTTTGGTATTTTTCATACAAGAAACGTTTACTAGCAGAATAGAACTTTCCCAAAGTTACTAGAATACAGTAACTCTTATGTTTGTACAACTAAGCGAATGAAAATCAATGAAAATTCTTGACAAAACGTATTATCTTTTACAATTTTCTTTTATCAACGAGTAAAACGTTTTCTACTTTCTATTAAAAAAGAAATAAGAAAAAAGAAAAAGAAAATAGACAAAATTATAAAAAATACATCAAAGTAAAAAATAAAAAGAAGAATAAGACATGACAGAAATATATCCCACGACTTGATACGATGGCAAATATTACTTCATGACGAGCTATCGTTCTTTTATTATTATTTTTCTCATGGGACATCGTTTATCCTTTGAAGATAGGAAAAATCTTGAAAATATTTTTGCCATACTAAATAACATCGTACGAATACGACCGAATCCTTTTTTTTGTGATCTGTCTTTTTTTTAGACACGGAATCAGGGAAAGTTTGATTTTTGGAGTTGATTGAAATAAAAAACGATGATGACATATATGTATTTACGTACGACCGGTATGATTAAACTTTGAGCTTGGAAACGAGCTCGGTATATGAATAAAAGTTAGAAATTGGAATGCCGTACAACTTAGGAGAACTTTGTTTTCTGGCTCGAATGAAACAGATTCCGTGCCAAAGCGTATGCATATATATATATATATATATATATATGCATATATGTGGATATAATACACACACATACATACACACACATGCATACATATAAGCATATTCGTTGACCGAACTATTTTGATTGTATTCAAAAATTCATAACAATGAGGTAGGATCCCTAATAAAAATATAAAACACTGTTTCCGAACAATCACGTCGTTTGTATTAGAATACTAATAAAAAAAATGTCAGTAATAAAGTAGCGAAAGTACGCTAATGAGAGAGAGAGAATAAATAAAAGAGGAAGGAAAAAAATATAATAATAATCATTTCTTCCATTCGTGCAAACTTTTTCCCCTCAAAAAGTTTCATTATAATATTTCATTTTGATCATCGAATATCACACTATAATTAATACAATTTCTGATTATATTAGTTCCTCGATACATTTTCTCTTCTAATGAAAGTTCCATTGTGTGTGTATATGTGCGTGTGTGTGTGTGTCTGTATGATAAAGGAATAAAAAACAATTTTGTACGTGGAAAAAAAAAGAGTTTTCGAAAATGTTCGGTCGAGAAACAATGAACGAGTAAACTAAAAGGAAAGTCTCGAAAATAAAAAAAAACGAATAATAAAAAGGGAAAGGAATGTTCGAATTCGAGACTCGATCAAACAAACGTCCAAAAACATTCGTGCGTATGTAACTAAAAAAATATTTCTTTTTGTTTTTCATTTTTGATAAATATAATAAAATAGAAGAAAAAATTCGATCGAAACAGAAAATTCTTATAAACTCTAAGAGAATGATTTATATTTATAGATTTATTTTATTATATATTAGGTGTATGTATCGAACGGGTTTAAGATAAGTCACCAGGGGTATGTATACTTGCTCTTAGGTAGAGCAAGGGTGCATTTTATGTACAGTGTTATTTTTTTTTTCTTATCCATCGACAAGGGTTGATGGTTTTATCGTAATAAAAGAGCAATACGTTTCCCATTTGAAAAAAAGTTTTGCTTCTTACTCACGGTCAGCCAAACCCATTTCGTCGTTTACTCTTCTCGCATACACCACATATAAGCGTTTACTTTTCCGTGTATGTATGTTTTTGTATTTATGTATGTATGCATGCATTTACGTATGTATAGTATATATATATATATATATGTATATATATTTCGTTTTTTATTTAGTTTCTCTCACATTTAATACACGTCACAATACGTTCAAGGCCCACAAAACCATTTTTATCTCGCTACCAAAAAGTATTCCTTTTTTTTTTACTTTTTACATGATAAAATTATTTTTATTATTAAATATTATTTTCGCGGGTATGTTTTGTTGAGCGTAAAGAGGCCTTGTCAGATATTTTATTATTATTATTATTATTATTATTATTAGTTATTATTAAGGATTTTTTCTTAAAATATATTCTTGAATGTATAACGAAAAAATGATTGATTTTTTTAAATATTTATGGGGATTAATTGAACGTAAAGAGGCCTTGTAAGATATTGTTAATACATAAGCTTATTATTATTAAGAAAACGTTTTCCCATAATTGTTTTTGTTATAGTAAATTTATAATGAGGCATGATAAGCAGATTTGTTAATCTCGTTGTTGCATTGGGGGTCATCGCATAATTTATTTGCTATCGTATTGTAATATTACGATATTTATTTAATTATATACACAGAATGATTTATTATATATAATATTATTTATACGTAACTTAAGTGTAATTATCTCTCGACTTATTTTTCAAATGATAATAATTTCGAATAGAAGAAAAACTTTTTTTTACCCTTTTTCTGCCGTATAATGTACGTGTATTTTAATTTCTATTCGAAACTTTTTAAATTTATTTTCACAAGATATTTTTTATGTAATACCTAGGCATGTGCTAGCATAATTATTAATAACATAATATCGGCCATTTATCATCGCTTTTTTCTTTTCTTTCAACGTTACATTCATCATTGTTTGGTTAAGTAGTTTCTTTTTATTTTAAGATTATTTTTTGTTTTTAAATTATAAATTTTCACAGAAAAGATAGTGCTTAATGGAAACACATTTTTTGTTGTATTTGAAAGGTAAATGTATATATGTATGTGTATATATTTATATACAACTTTTGTTTCACTGATTCGATATCAATATTCTTATTAAAGATATATTTATGTATATATCTATATATATATATACATAAACAATGAATCAAAGGAGTATTTAAATATTTATTACCATCCCTAATATCAATTTGAAGTAATTAATATTTTATAATATTATATCATATAATATTATATATAATATACAATTGCTTGTGTGTAATTAGATGTTGTAATATTATTATGCACAGAAACATATTTTAAGATTATCAAATTTTTTAATTAATATCAATTTATTGAATTTTCATACAGTGTATTATAAGAAAATAATGATCGTTTCTAATTAATAGTAAGGGCAACGAATACTCTTGTAATTCATTGTATATGTACATGGTGTTTCGTAATATGGGAGACCAATTTCAAGAGTAAACATAGGACACAAAAACCACGAGAAAAGGATCATATGAAAATTTTTATAAAAGGTTCGTGTGTCTTACTTGATATTGTTTCAAAATTATTGCAACTGTTGTGTTTCAATAATCCACGATAGCTCGTATTCATAGAAAATGGTCAAAATGATTATCCTCAGTTTTTTCATTATTTTTATGATCCCTGTCTACTTTCTGAAATGAGTCTCACATATTACAAAACATCTTATTTGTAACTGTAAATCTACATTGACTTCGAAAGAAGGAGTCGTGAGGAACACTATCTATCGTAACGCTTCCATTACGTATCATCCACGATATAGGAATCTGAATTAGTTTTTTTTCTTCTTCAGACGATGCTAAAAGAAGAGTTATGTCACACCTTCATGATCGATCAATAATTTTGTCATTATCCTTAAATATTTTTGGACCAAACTTGTTTTTTTGTATTAATCGTTTAAATCTAATCGTCAATTCATCAATCAACGCGTTTTTTAATTTGTTCTTCTATCCTCTACGATATACGATTGTTTAAAAAAAAACATTTAAAGAGAAATCACTTTTTTTTTTTTTTAACAGTTTTTACATTATCATAAGTTTTCAAGCTCGGTTTTTACCAGTACGTATTTTATTTGAATAGTTTATTTAAATCGATGAAGATTTATCGGGATTGTTTTAGCATAACATGGATCCTTTCGACCAAATATTTAGCGCATAATTTATCAAACATAATTTCGATTGAATTATAGCGCGAAACGTAGTAGTAGATATATTCGAAAAATCTTTTTAAAGGAAGATCATTAGGTATATCACGTTAGGACGTTATACTCTTCTATATTAATTATTTCTTAAAAGTGGAATGTCAATCAAAAAAGTCATTGGTAACTTTGTATCATTGTATTATCAGGTGCTAATTATTCTACACACAAGAACGCGTGCATGTATGTGTGTAGACGTGAACGCGAGGAGTTTATAGAAAATTACGATCGATGGAGATGTTTGTATCATTGGAATCTAATTTTCACAACAAATTTTGTTATAAAATAAAATGAAATTAAAATCGTAATCTTATCAACAATAAGAATAATTTAAATGTATAAAGTCAAAAAACACAATCTTAAATTAAAAAAATTAATGAAGTATAATCAATATTTGTTATTTGTCATTTTGCTTGTTACTTAAAAATAGTGTATAATCAAAAATTGTAATAATTTACTAATTTAAGTAATTGTCAATATAAATTTTAATCTTCCGTCGGTATTATTAACAATGTATATTAAAAAAAAAAAAACAAAAATAGTTATTCAAACGTAACAGATGCCAAGATCCACGGTGCCGATGTAGGATTAAATATTTAATGCAGCTTAAAAAATAGGAAGGCCAAATGTCATAAATAATGTAAATTTAGATTAAAAAAGTAAGATAAAATTTAATATTTTCTTTTGGGGTAATTCCTTGTTTTGTCTTATTAATTTAAGACTTAACAGGTAAAGGAAATATGTGTTAATCGATGATATAGGAAGGGTAGTAAATTTCGTTGCTATCATATCAAACTGTCCCCAGATCTAATATATCCGGCTGATGCTATAGCGCGGATAGATTAGATATTAATTAATGAATTATTTCGAATTTGTGTGAAGCGCAAAGGCCGAACGAAATTTCTCTACCACCATCACGATAATTGATCGCACACCTCATAATTAAGAATTTACGGGTCAGATGAGAAACTACCTACCACGATGATTGTCCGGTATCTCTTTCCCTCTCTCTCTCTCTCCCTCTCTCTCTCACCCTCTAAAACTTTCCTAGAATATTACTGTACCGATCGCGAGACTAAACGTTCGACCCAAATTACTTTTTCGTTTCCAGTAACCAACTACCAGGAACGAAAGTCTACACTCTATATTTCGTTCTGCAAACTTTTTGTTTATATTTAAGGAAAAACTAAGACTAAAATAATAACTTTATTTGTGAAATAATTAAAAAATATTAGTTTAGTGCAAAATTAATTATCATTTTTTCTTCTGCAATTTTTTTTTTTTGGAATCGTTCAACAATAGTCTTTTGAAATGATTATCTTTGATATTACATAAAAATAATACTTGTTACATTTGTCGTATTCGAGGCTTCGATGTTTATCGTGAAATATATTTTTTAAATCGATGTATAATTGCTCGTTATCTAATTGTATCTCGAATAAAAGAATGGTTTATATTTTAACCTTTCACGTTCAAACTTTTATTTTATTATATCAATCGGCAACTCCGACTTATTTTGCAACGTATGCTGAGAGACACACTTGGAGCGTTAAGGGTTAATAAGTTGTTTTTCATTCCAATTTAAACTCGTATAATAGAACAGCTCGAACTCGTCGTATTTTTTCCATAATTAAAGGACTTCAATTCGATAATATTGAACAATAAAAACAAGGATACATTACGTAACAGTTACTAACAAAATTAGCATCAAAGTAAAAATAAAATTTGCACCGATCTAATGAAATAAAAAAGAGAAATGCAACATTCGTGAGTGTAAAAATCAAGTTGATCTAATTGTTAGTCAGTATAAAAAGAATTCTCTTTTTTTTTCCTTGCTAACAAAAACAGAGAATTATAGGAAAAAGTGAAGAAAGTCGTGAAAGAGAAGAAAATTCGAGGGTTTTCACAAATCGGATCACAGAACGAAAAGGGTCAAAGATTCTTCGTAGTGAAGTTACTTGCTACGTTCGTTTTTTCTTTTTTGAAAAAAGCAATCACGAACATTCGATACAACATCTTAGACAGCACGCAACATCGTATAAAGCACATCACAGATTACATACATTGACACACGTATATACAAACCGATAGTGTATGTATGTGTTTAGACTTCTATGTATTACGTTTAGCACATTGAAAAATATTGAAAAATATAATAATTAAATAACCCTACCATATACATATATTATTATTATTATTATTATTATTTATATATTATCAATAATTTATATTTATGTTTAAATTATTCATCGTGGATTAATAGAATTTTTTTTTCTTCTCCATTTTTATCATTTTCTTTTCTTTTTCTATATTTCTCTCTTTTATTGTTTTTTTTTGATGCACGTTGTAGCATCCCAAGCATTCGGAACATTCCACCTTCAGGAATTCTTCTAGTTCTCGTAAAAACAACGATTGCCTGCACAGCTGCGGCTTCTTCTTTTTCCTCCTTTTTTTCTTTTTCTACGCTTTCGATCGTACGTGATCGAAAATATTCTTTTTGAGATAAAACAGGCGCTAAAGTCGTTCGACTAATGTATCTTCGATAGTTTCTTCCTTTTTTTTTTCTATCTCTTTTCTCCTCTAACTATTATTTTTGCATTAACATTAAAAAAAAATAGATATATATATATATAGGAGTGTGTTTTTTTTACGTGTGATTTTATTTATTTATTTATATATTTATATATGTATACGTGTTTCTCTTCTTTTCATATTTTTTATCTTATCGTATTTTATCTTATCTTTTCTTATTTTTCTTTATTCAATCAATATATTTTCCTAAAACTTAGAGTACAATTTAGACTCCAATATCATAGGAGGAACGTTTTATCATTGAATCAAATTTCATTGTTATTCTCAGCAATTTTCTATACGACGAAGTGTGTCTGTCGGTTGACCAATTTTTTGCTTCCTTTTCAAATCGTTTTTGATACAAGAGATGTATGAAACTGCGGATAATAAAATCCTATCCAATACTTCAGAATCTTATTCTATTCGCTTATTTATTTTTCACGAAAAATAAGAAAATTGATTTTGCAGAAATTGATCTCATTGTTTGACGTTTATATTTCATTCTCTGTTACGTACATTCACTAACAAATTATTCTCCATAAAAAATCAATTTGAAATTTCATTTTACAAGTGTATATATTTTTTCTGTATAAGAATGTAGAATTTTTCTTTTTGAAATTAGTTTGATTTATAGTTATAAACAAATGTTTGTATGAGAAATAAAAATTTGAAATGAATTTCTCCTTTTCATCGGAATATTTTTAACAATCATAAGCAGATCTCTTTTTGAGAATGAGAAATCAATAAAGACTTTTTTGTTTTTAGAAAAGAATTTCTTGTTGAAATTGAGATGTATAAGAAACAGAGATAATAAATCTTCATGATTTTCTAGATATTTTTCAAGATAATCTACGTGCTAGAAAGGATAACGGAACAGGGGGAATTACGCCAAAAGGAAGGTGAATTAGAAATTTATGTTCATTCTCTTACGAAAACACAGGATAATTTCAATTTTCAAGGAGGAAGAAAAAACGAAATAGGCTTTTATAGTTCCTGTAAATTGAGATAAGGTTCTTCCTTTACTTTACTTTTGCGAATTTTCGGAAGAGTATTACCTCATCAACCATTAACTCGTACGTTTCATCGAAAAAAGAAAGAAGAAGAAAATAAGTATAAGAAGTATTATTACAACTTATTTTTTGTTATTTTTCAAACAATTAAAAATTATTAACATATTACTTAGCGGCAGTCGATAATTAGGCTTTACATTGCCAGCGTTTTTTAACGGGTATCTTAAAAATCGGCACCACCTAAATGTTTTATTAATTAATCATTTGATTATTTGAAATAATACTTTTTTTAAAAAATGAACAAAGTAACCATCCGCTTTATCTTAGCTTTCTGTATATTGTTATTAATAATCGTTAACAATCTATCGAAAAAATAATGTCGTAAGTTTTTATTTTAATTTCTTGACACAAAGATATCCAAGATTATATCGACAAATTCGAGTTTTTCATTGACTGATGTTTTGTATGCATTCACCTAATTTCACTGCCAGTAAATAACGTGCTAAAAAGATTGTAAGATATTTTTGAATCGTGTTGAACCAGGTCGCAACATTGACATATCGCGTTCACCTATTCATTCATTTCTGTCTCTCCACGTTTTGTCCATCTATTTTTATAAATAAATCCGACATCGTGACCTCTCGTATTTTAATACTCTAAGTTTGTCCTAAATTCTTCTTCTTTCTTTATTTATATTTTTCTCTTTTTCTATAACTTTGAATATTCGATCGCATATGCAATGTTTTATATCAAACACTTGGGTCTGATAGGTGTTCCATTTCTTAAAGGGTTGGTCATTAAACATTTCTTATTAATTAATTAATATATCCTCACTCGTGTTTTTTCTTACTTCGAATAACAATTCATCTTTTTTTTTCTTCTTATAATTAACTATAGGATTCTCTCAAACGTTCGATCTCTCTCGATCGGATAAAAATTACAAATCTTTTCTTCTAATTATTTTCTTTTTCCTTTTAACTTACGTATATCGTTTTTTATTTCGATTTAATCGACAAAAATCCTACCGACCAATTTTATTTAAACAAATTTTAAACTATTAATATTATTATATAATTACTATATTGTATAATATCATTGAACATGTGATCGCCAAAGTTTAATCGATCAATTTAACCAATCCGCAAATCGTTATTTCGATTAATTATTATTTACGTATTTTCTTTTCTTTTTCGAATTAATCGACAAATCCTACCGACCAATTTTATTTTTAAAACAAAATTGTAATAAATTAGTAACTATTTATATAATTTATATGTTAATTTTAGAAGTAGTAATAATCGATAAATAAAGAAGGCCTTCGATCGGATTAGGAATTCAACGAAAATTAGACCGTATTGCGTGAAAAAAACAAAACAAAACGATGATAATATAAATTCGATGAAAGATCGATAAAAAATGATTGACGAACGTATTCGTAAATGAGGAAAATTATCATTATCGATGTTACATGAAACGTTCGCCATGTTCGTTCGTTGATCATCGTTATCGTCCTTGACGAGTTACATGAGCATCGTTGACTGCTTCATTTGAGATAGAGCAAGCAAGCAAATTCGCGTTACGAACGGATCCATTAAATCATTCGACAACGCAGGTGTGGTAACACGAACCGATGAGAAAATAAGCGGACGATGTTCTACGAGATTGAGAGAGAGAGAGAGAAAACATTTCGATGCGAACCAGCAATAACTGACATTGACGAGAAACACCGAAAAATCGTAAAATGAAAAACTAAACTGATGTGAAAGTAAAATCAAACATAGAAAAAGCAAAAGAAACAAAAATTAAATCATAAATCGTTTAAACAATTCAACGATATATCACTGTACAGGTGATCGGTCAAGTTTAATTAATCCTTTCACTACTATGGACGCATATATACGTTTGGTAAAAGTTGCCAGTGTAGGTCTATCGACGCAAATATGTGTTTATCAATATGAATTGTAAAATAATGTAATGTCTGTTTGTATATTGATTATTGTTTTGAGTCTTGTCACATAAAAATTATATATAAGAAAGAAAAACTTTAATTATTAACTATAATTTATTATTATAGAATCTAGTTAAATAATTTCTATCAACGAAAACAGTCACATTAATAATAAACTATTCCGTCCCTACAAAACACTTCAGTTAAAAGTATTCAGCACTCAAAGAGATAATCGAATAACTAATCGACACTAATATACATATATTCCAGCTTTTTTCTTATTTTTCTTTTCTTTTTTTTTCTTTTTTTATATGGACACACGTATCTGCATAATGGTTTCTCTTTTTTTTTTGTTTGTAGTTTTACAATGTTTTCCGTTCTCTGTGATTTTTCTTTTTATTTATGTTTTCTTTTATTTTTAAGCGTGAATTTTTTGAAGGGGCGAGTTAATTAAACTTTCGAGCAGCGAATTTGGACACGAGTTTTATTATTCCGTAGTCATGTCGAAGTCAAATTATAAAAGAAAGGTATTCCGATTTGGTCCATCGATTTGTCTAACTGTCTGTCATTTTTCTTTTTTAGCTTCATTTCATTTCTATTTCTGTCGAACATACGTTAGTCTGGAAAGGAGCAATTTTAATTGGAAATCTTCGTCGAAAGAGTCCGACTCGAAACGGGAAGAGAAACCGTGTCACCTGTTGAATTTATTAAACGTTACGTCGCGACATTAAATGAAAGTAAATGCTACAAAATGACAGGATTATTCTCTTCGATTAAGAACGCACGCACGAAACAAAAATTTAAAAAGAAAAGTAATATAATACGGGAAGAAAAAATAATTATTATTCGACTTCGCGCGAAGTATTTTGATCGAATATGTCATCGTAATAAAATGACGATAATAAAGATCATTTGTAAGACGAAAAAGAAGATATGTTTTTGATTTCGATCAATTTAGAATACCAAACCATTATCTTCTCTGTCTCTCTCTTTCACTTTCAATCCACATACATACACCTAACTGTTTTCCTCTAATTTCTAATAGACACTTGGCTTGAAGCTCCGTACAATTAGTCTACGTTGCTTTGTAACTTTAGCAGATCGCTACCCGCTAGATGGTTACGATTTACTCGCTCTCCTATATATATATATATATATATATATATATATATAGTATATATATTACATGTATTCATGTATTTGTCTATATGTATAAATGTGTTTAAGCGTGTGTGTGTAATAGGAGCAGGTAAAGGAGCTCGAAGAGACAAGGCAAAGCCAGCACTCGCGAGCATCCGCTTCCGGATCGACAATGTCGCCGGCGGAAATGAGGTCGTGCCTTTGTGATCCAACCCCTCCTCACCCTTCTTGTTCACCCTCATATCCTACCGTTCACTATCCTCCTACCTACCCCTTTCCTACTCTATGGAATTCCCTCAAAAGCGAGTTTACTGTAGCTCCCTTCTCTCGTTTAACCGTTTTTTGCGAGAAGTCTTTTGAAAAAATTTCGATAGTTCCTACCAACGTTTCCTCTTATTACAGGATAATCGTGTATCTACTCGAAATATCTAATAGATTAAGATGTATTTAAGATGATCTTTATATATAAGATTTATTACGAGTTTCGCGCGTAATTGTTTTCGTTACGAATTCAATTATCCGCCGATTAGATGATCTTAATCGTTGAGTTCAGAGATTAGATCAAAATTGTTGAATGTATGACCATTGAATTGGTTTTCATTTTATTTTTTCTATATGTACATTTACGTATATGTATATTAGGTAGGATTTGGTAATTAAATAGGCCAATAAGATCGATGATTATTATACGCGTTACATTGGTCGGTGGTTTTTATTGACTATCAATACGATCGAGTTAGATTTAATACCTTGTTCTTTTCCTGTTTTTTTTTTTTCTCTTTCTAAATAAATCTCAATATCATCGCGCAACGCAAAATAGATTCTCGCAAAATTTGATCCTCGCGATCGACCTTTTTTTACTATTCAAATTATTTTATTCCCGTGCGTTACCCGATAAACGAATTTCTTTTAATAACTCCGAACTCGTTAAGAAAATTAAAACAGCCATAACACCATTCCGTAGCCCTTTTAATTTTGTGTTTTTTGAACCTTTTTTTACTATCCTTCGTTGGCCGCGTACAATGATATTATAGAAAATATATATTCGATCCCATTCCTCCCTCCCGCTCCAACCCCAACCACGATTTTTATCTTTCATTTCTTTTAATTAAAATACTTCCGATCACTTGCCTCGAATTGTTCCGCACGCGTTTCTTTTTTTTCTCTTTTAAATTGCCGCACTCCCGATTATTACAACTATTCATTGTTTTTGTTATATTTTTTTCTCTATTATTCATGCACACGTATACGACACGATTAACGTTCTTCTTCTTTTTTCTCTATTTTTTATTTATATATTTTTACTTATATATATATATATATATATTTATTCATATACTATGCATACGTATTTCAGTATAATATAACCGTGTTACACGTGTTCTAAGTATGTGGATGATATGTACCAAATGGAAGATTCACGTTTCGATGCGCTTTGTTCGTCGCGAGACGGTACAATTCGTGGCATGTATCTCGTTTCGTGATTACATCTTCTAGCAATGTTTCGTGGTACGCCACGTGGAATTACGCAATGAATTGTAAGTTGATTCCAACTCCACCACCTTCAACCCCTCCGAGAGAGAGAAAACGAATGATTGTTATCTTCCCTTCAGGAAATTACGATCGCGTCTTGAATTAACGACACTTCTGCTATTTCGAATCGATTTTTTAAATAACAGAAAATAAAATAATACGTGAAGACAATTTTTCATACATTTGTAAAATACATCAAATTATTTCGAAACAATTTTCACAATTTTGAATTTATTTTTAATTAGAAAAAAATATTACAAGAAATAATACTGAGAATAACGATTTGAATTGACTCGTTGAACCGTGTAAAAAAGTTGGAAATAAAAAAGAAATGTTATTTAAATAATCATAATTTTATGTTATTATGACAAATAAAAAAAAAGGAAAGAAAAGTGTTATTCTTCTTGCAAAAAATGTATGACTGTCTAGCGACAAACTTTTAACTCTTTGCCCTTTTTTTCTAACTACAGGTATTATTAACCCTCCTTTTTGTTTTTTTTTGTATTCTTTTTAAATTAATTTTTACAACGTGCCCGACGGCACGTTCCTCTTGACTTATAGAATTTGTTCTTTTCTTTCTCTATCATTTTTCTTCTTCTTTATTTCTATCTAAAATCGCTGTTTCGACCTAAATCACCAGAACGCGTAAAAATTACACCGACACCTTAGCATCTAAATCCTACGCCTATGTCGTTTCATTTGCCTGATGTCATTTGATAGATACAATGATAGATAATTCATTTTCACGCACATATCATACTTACGTGTATGTGTGTAAATATATATATATATATATATATATGTGTGTGCGTATATATAAATATACAGGGTATTTAAAGATACTTTAGCACTACTTCAGGGGGGTGGGGTGGTTTAGTATGCTAAAAATAAGAACAAAAATTGCACACAATCTTATGCGCAAAATGAATCCTGTTTCCGAATTATTATTAAAACCACCCTTGAAGTTACGTTAATGTATTATGAAATATCCTGTATATATAATATGTATGTACACTTACATGTATATTTATATCCTCATCTTACCTACTTTTTTAATTAGGTATATATAAAGCTCTGTTAAATTTATTTTTTTTATTATATTCTGACGTAATTTATTTATAGTTATATTAATATCTATATTTATATTTATATTTATATATATTTATATTTATATTTTTATATTTATTAATATTTGATAAATTAATAACAGAGAGAGGAACCTCCTCTTCTTTCTCAAATGAATTTTCTTATCTATCGACGTTTAGTTTTTCCCTATCCTAGACGGAAGAATAATAAAAGCAGTGAGTTTTAGTGTTTAATTCTAAAGAGGCGTTTCTTGTTTTATCTTTTTTTTTTGTTTTTGGTTTGTCACACAAATTTTTGTAGAGAAACAAAATTAGTATACGTAGTATCAATCGGGTCGTGGGAGGATCGTTTCAATCGAAAGTTAAATTAAAATAAGAAACGAGGGGAAAGTGGGAAAGAGATGGATTTTTATAGGGTGGAAATTTTTTTTTTACGGCGGTTGGGGGGAAAAGTTTTTCTTTCCATCGATCACATCGATCGAAAGAAAGGATTGATTAAATCTTTGAAATATTTTCTCATAATATTTACAATATTATCTTTTCGATTTCGTTTACTTTGCTAATTTCCTACGATTTCTCATCGTCCGTTCTCGAGTAAATTCGTGGAATTGATTAGATTGTAAAAAAGTGATAACTATTTTATTTCTATATCGTTTTTGTCTCTGAGATGATATTATGCAAATTATCCAATGAATTGTGTGGCAAAGCTTTTAAACATTAATAAAAATCTTTTATTATAGCTCAATCGTTTTGCTTTTATTTCCAAATAAAAATGAAGTTGAAATCAACAAGTTTCTAAGTGGTCAAAGAATCAAAATTAGTCAGAGATATAAGAACATGGAGAGTTGTTAAAGAAGTATTGTATAAAAAAAACGCGTTGATTAATTTTTAGGAACATGGATGCACAGACAGAGAGAGAGAAAGGGAGTAGGAATGAAGATGAAAAAAACAGAAAAGAAAAGTAAATAAGAGTAAGAGCATTGAGGACTGTTTCCAGGCCGATGAATAAACTCGAGGATTTTGGGTGCTCCCTTTTACTCTCTTAGTCTCTTTCACTGACTTTTTTCTTTCTTTTTTATCTTTCCCCTTCTTTGCCATCTTATAAAATCCGGAGCAACCAAGTGCCATTTACTCCGAATATATCCTTAAGTTTCGAGGAAGACAGCAATCTGCTCTTAACTTGCCTTCACCGTCGACTTTTCGACCCTCCCTCTCTTCTCTCAGTCTCTCTATCTACCTTATTTCCTCGATTCTTGACTTATTCCTTCAATTTCAAGAGACTACCAGGACGAAGAGTTATATGTCCTGTTTACGTCAGCAACTTTTTTCAAAAAAAAAAAGAAAAACAAAAAAGAAAAAAAACAGAGAGTAGTAAGATAAAAAGAAAACAAAAGAAAAATAATAAAAAAAAAAGGAGAGAGAGAGAAAATGATAGAAGACGAATAGAATTCCTCGAGGTATTCGAAAGTAATAAGAAAGAAATGGTGCAAAAAGAGTAGAACGGGAATGAAAACGGGATGAGGTGGTGATGGTAAAGTAGCAGTAGTAGTAATAATAATAATAATAATACTAGTAATAGTACCAGTTGCAGTAGTATTAGTAATAGTAATAGTAATATGAACAGGAGAAGAGGAGGAATAAGAAGAAGAAGAAGAAGAAGTCAGTAGAGCATTGCTAGAACAAATTATCGGCTTCCTTCAAGTCGTATTACGGATTACGGTCTTCCTCCCCCCTCACTCCCACCTCTCATAAACCTACTCCTGCTCCTCCCTCTTTTCCACCCACTTCACTTCTTCTTCTTCTCAGAGGACTCGAGACGATCATCGCATCACGTCGGTCTTCCACGAAGCTTCTGTCACTTTCCAAAGCTATTTATCTTCTTCATTATTTCAATGACGATTCGATTTCTACCTCGGCATTTCGTATTATTCATTTGCGGTTAACCAACTTTCTTGTCCCTCTTCCTTCCCCTCCCCCTCTCTATATATTTCTCACTGTTTCTCTCGATGCTAAATACACAGACGCGCACTTACACAAGTGTATTCATTCATGCAACTCATATAGGACTTTGTGAATTTACATATGTAAATATCATACACGTTCTTCAGTTATAATCGATTAATTAATTCGATATGTTAAATGATCGAATCGAGAACGGACGACGATCGAAATTACCTATCTCCTTCTCTCTCTCTCTCTCTCTCTCTCTTCCTGTCTCTTTTTAATTGACTGACTCATTCATCTTTCATTTAATTATTTTTTTGAAATCGTACGACGATTTTTTAATTCTGTAGAATAAAATTAAGGAGGTCGAGTAGTAATTATCGAAACAAATTTTTACCTTTTTCTTTTTTAATTCACACAGCATAATTGTTTTATTATCTAACTTTTTGTTTGCTAAAAAATAAAAATGTATATGTAATTTTTGTTGAGAAGAAATAGTTTAAATCTATTGTTTATCTTCATAATCTTTCAACCGGGATCGTCGAAATATTGCAGCGTAATTCGCGGTCGTAGGTTTTAAGTGCGGGGAAAGGGGGGGTTGTGGCGGTGGTGGTGGTTACGGGGGTATTAATTTGGTAATAGTTCATAAAGCTCGACATAGTTTTAACGCTCGATCGAAAGTTAACTTCTAGGCCGCAAAGGCTTTCTCTTCGCACATTATTTTTTATCACACTTATATACACACACACGTACACGCATCGCACATACGCACACGCGCAGAGACAAAAAAAGAAAACAGGAGATATTCTTTCTTTTTTTTTTAAGTCAACCGAAGAACTCGCGAAGGAGAAAAGCTCGTAGTTTTTCTTTTTTTAGGTATTTCATTTTTTTTTGTCTTTTTTCTCTCACATTTTTTCTTCTTTTCAATCTTTCGCGAGAAAGGGGAAAGAGATTTTGGCCGACGTGAACAAAATCCTTTCTTTTCTTTTTCTCTTTTGTTCTGTTTTACTTCTCATCTTATCTCCATTTCTTTTCTTTTCATTTGTATTTTCATTTTTATTCTATCTTGCGTTTTAGATATTTTCTCAACATTTTTCGCGACAACGCGGCATCGGTCTTCCCCCCTTTGCGAGTAAAATTTCGTACTCTCGGCTATTTTAGCTAGCGATCTCGAGTAAGAAAAAGAAAAAGAAAAACAAAAGAAGGAAGAAAATATTCAAAGACAGGAAATAGAAAAAAGAAAGAAAAAGAGGATCAAATAAAAATTGGAATCGAGGGTAAGAGAACTCTGTGTGCTAGATTAGAGTTTGATAAGAAAACTTAAAATCGGTTAGCCGTTCGCGACTCGTAAAAGTATCATCGTCCAAATGGACGTAACTGTGGCCGTGGATAAAAGTAGAATATTTTGTGTATTCGTTCGATAAATAAGTCGATCGGCTCCACTCGCAGATACGCTTGACGCTATCACGCTGTTGCAAGCTTCCGGTACTGGATCTAGAAAATAATAAAAACAAGAAGGTCAAACATTTTCAAACGGGTTTCCATAAAGATATTTACTTAATCGCCCGTTAAATAGAAAAAAAAGAGAGAAAAGGTTGATTTTCAGGGAGATGATGGTGAAGTGAGTTTTAATATGCTAATGCAAAGATCCTGTCCCGTATTCTTCTCGAAGATAAAACAGAACGGATTCCTTTATCCTTTTTCTTTTGCTGTCTCATTTTAAAGAGTAAAAAAAGAGCAAAAAAAAAACTGCATATTCCCATTTCGCTTTCCATCTCTTTCTCTCGCTTTTTGTTCTTTTTGCGCAAGAGAAGGAAAACGTACGATGTAATAATTAACGTTTTTTTTCAATTGGATCGTCCGATAAGCAATTTTTCCTATTACAAATTTATTTTCATCCAAAACAATAATAATAAATAATAAAATATTTCAAAATTGTGTAATATATTTCGTATAAGGGTAATTATCGAAGATTTTATAAAAATTACTTTTGCAATTAATGTTTGTTGTTTGGGAATTAGAAAAAACTGTTAGTTAATGGAAGGGTTGGTTAAATAAATGCGTAGCCAATGCTTTGTTATTAATTAATATTAATAATCTTTTGTTTTGTTAATCTTTAATGATCATTGTTAAACAGCTTTGAAATAATTCTGAATGATAATGAAAAAGGATATCGTAAGTTTGAAACTTTATAAAGTTACATTTATATTTTGAAATGTTTCTCTCTTTTGCATGCGGGAGAGTGAGAGTAAGAGAGAGAGAGAGAGAGAGAGAAAGAGAAAGGAAGAGAAAATGTCAACATTCATTTCGTTGAATAAACAATTGATTTCCATAATTCGAAATGTACCGATTAAACAAAAATATGAAATTGCACGGATCTACCCGTTTGGTCGAACGAAACTATGCTTTATATCTTTTTGTCTCTTTCTCTCTCTCTCTCTCTCTCTCTCTCTCTCACACACACACACATACACATAAACGTGTATACCAAAAAATATACTTTGTTTATCGTTATCGAAGCTTCTGGTGGCTTCTCTTGGCTGTTCTGAGGAAAACGAAATAGAGATTTAATCGAGAAAACAGGTACTACGTTGATAAAAAGGGTATGAGAGGAAAAAAAATAAATTGGAGGATAATCTTGGTCGTTTGGGTGTAAAAGGATCGATCGATCGTAGTTCGTTAATGTTCGTTAAGGTTCGTTAAAAGGAATGAGAATGATCGATTTGGCAATCTAGAATAGAAAAAGAATTTGTTGAAGTAGCGGATTTTGATGAATCTCCGCGAGCTCTAATTAATTCGGTTCACCGATTTGAAAATGTTTTTACTAGCTAGTAAAATAAAGAGAGAGACAGAGAGAGAGAGAGAGGGAGAAGGAAGGAAAGAAAACGAGAGAGAGTGTGAGATTGTGTGTGCGAGAGAGAGGGAGAGAGAAGCATGTCAGCAACAGTAGCAGCAGAAACAACAACAACAACAGCGGCAGCGGCAGCAGCAGCAACGTTGTAAAGCTCTCTCAAGGGTTAAGGTAATTAAGTAGGATCGTTTAATCCTTTATTCTCGGCATAGAAATGGACAAAGGAAAAGACCGAACAGTTTGAGCATAAAATAAACGTCCTTAGAACGAAAAGGTTTTGACGAGTTTTCGTTCAGGAGAAAATTGAATAAAAGGAGCATCGTGTTGACAACGGCACGTAAACTCCTGTTTTCTCTCTCTCTCTCTCTCTCTCTCTCTCTCTCTCTTTTTCTTTCTTTCTGTATATGCATTGCTCTATGTCTTTATGTGTACGCGTATGTGTAAGTGTATATATTTAATACATACCGGGTACTCCTTTGAGTCGCGGTAGAAACTCGTTCCAAAAGGCGCATGACGTCGTGCGCAGTCCCTCTCCGAGCCCTTTTTTCTCCGCGTTAAAAATGAAATATACTGGTCGATCTCTCGAATATGGCGGCCATACTTTCTCGTCTTCCGTTGGTTTCCTAATGGAAATAATTCAACGAATATTAGTCTTTCCGTTGTTACTTCATATACCGTAATATCATATTTGTTACTTTTCTCTTATTCCGAATCGTTTTGTTCAATTTCACTTGTTTGATTTGAATTTAAAAAAACAAGAAAACACGAGTGCTCGTGTTATTTACAGTCATTTGTCAAACTTTATTTAATAAATAATATCCCTAATATTGTGCGTTATTGTTTTGAATATATTGCGTATTATAGGAAAATAGAGAAAGAAAAAAACATTCGAAATTTCTTAGAAATAAGTTCTAATCGAATATGCAAATGAGAAAATGTTCGGTTATGTACGATCTCCAAAATTTTCGAGTATTTTCTTTTTCATTAAATTAATATTTTTAAATATTGTTGGGGAGTAATTTATGAACACCCTGTGTATTAGTAAAATAGAAAACAGCAAAATGAATTTCTTTGAAATTCATTTGCATATTATAAAATACGGATAAAAATAAAGAAAAAGATTGATCATTTATAAATTGAAACTAAGCAGATTGTCGAGAAGCTAGGATGGTTATCGAGGAAGGAAGTTGATTGGGATAAACATTCTAAGGCATCAAAGAGGTTCTCCTTTCGGTGTATAAAGCTTAAGATAGGGAAGGTTCGTGCGTGCCACAGCATAAGGATCAATAAAGTCGAAGACTAAGCTACTTCAGTCGGAGATTGGGGAATTATCTTAGTGATCCCAGTTATGTCAGCGAATGGAAATAGACAAATTTTAGCATCGATAATTGCTAATCAGTAGTCTTCAAACTTTTTCCGTTCACGAAATTTGTATTAGTGTAAAAAATATTTGATGATACTTTTCTTTCAATTGTCGATTGATTTATCTTACACACCTATGCATATAACTAATTATACCCATGATCTTCTATAGTACTGTTTAAACTGTCGATCTGCTTATTTCACCCACATACGCACCCACGTATACATCCCGCATACATCGAAACAATAATTCGTTGAGCCCCTAAGTACGTTGCTTGGAACTCCAGAATTTCGTGGAATACAATTTGAAGACCACTGATTTATACGTAGCTTGCAAAATTGCTTTTCTTCAGAGATAATAAGCTTTTCATTGGAAGAATCCAAAGACTATATGAGTTTCTCTTTCAATTTCTATGAATGTGGACGTTTAGTAGACGTCACACTTGAATATGGGTATTCAGTTCGCGAAAAGGGAACACGGAGAACGTTGGGTTTCATCAGTAGAGCAATCAGAACCTCGTGGCTTTGCTTCGATTTAGACAGCTTTGGTTAATTTCAAGAGTAAACACTTGCGACTGGGAAACAGGAGTGAGGAATGCCACGAAATTCCAACTCTACTGGCTCTTGGTGTATCGATTATCTCGACTATGAACTATGTTTGTTTCTCTCATCTATCAGTATACGTATACGTGTGTATGTGTTCGAATATATTGGGAAAGGAAGAGAAAAAACATTTATAGGTTCGATTATACTCGAAAAATAATTTCGTTCTTTCCTTGCTCGATGCTCGTTACCAGAGAAACTAATCATTTATTTCTATTTTTCAACTTGATAGATTATTTCCAAACGGATTTCTTAGAAGACCGATTCCTCGGTTTCTGACGCGCAAATCTATTGGTAGATTTTATTAATTGGAAAATATTATTTATTCTATTAACGATCACATTAGTTTGTGTAATTTTTCATTGATTTTATTTTATCAAATGAATAATATATTATATAATATAATATTGTAATTATATAATGTACTTTATAATTATAGTTTTTTATATTTTTTTAGTTTATCAGATTTTATTAGATTTGATGTATGTACGGTTATTTATATTTAAATATTCCTCGAAGAAAGGTTATTTTTCTTGACTTCGGAGAGATTCTCATTTGAATCACATGTCTCTCGTAGACTCCTTATTCAATTTCTCTTTTTTTTTTTTTTCATTCGTCTCGCCGTTCGCTCCCGTCATTAATCATCCTACATTATGAGATAAATAACGCGTCGATCGATGAAAAGCAAGAAGTAGGAAAAAAAATATATATCTTCTTTCATTCAACAAAAATTACTGGTTTGATAATGAAAAAGTCAATGCGTGCGTACGTAAGTGAATTCGTGTGCATAAAGGTATGTAATCAATTGTATGAATTATCGATTAAAATTATTGTGTCAAAAGTGGTAGATCATTTTTCATTGAAATTATACAGGACGGTCTTGATAATGTGTCTTTTCGAAGAAGATTATTATTTCAGTCTAAGTAAGATTGATAATTTAGTTTATCGTTTCTTTGCGTGCAACTAATCGCTAACGTTCTGTCTAATGTCAAAGTTAAACGTTCATTTAAATCGGCTTTATTTATTATTATTTCTTATAGTATTCTCGAGAGTATCATTTTCGTGATTTAATATCCAAGACAAGTATTTTAAGAATCAAATAAATTAGGGTCAGTCAATAATTATGTATTTATAATTTTATGTTTGTTTACTGTCAAGTGTTTTAGTATTTGCGATTTTCCTTTCAATACAGTTGTATAGTTTTGAATGTTTTTTGAATACGTAAAATATTGCATAAAAATGTATGCTTAAATTCATCAAAAATTTGTAAAAGAATATTAAAACAATTACTAATGCACAAATATTAATTCATGAAAATCTAGCAGTACAACTAACGTAACAAAAATATTAATACTTGAATAATTATTGTCCTTGTAGTAATTAATTAAAATAAACTTACAATCACAGGACAATGTTCGTTTGGCAAATACAAAGTTCCGACGGGACGATTCATTTTCACGAAATCTCACAACGAGAACTTATCGTTGGTGCTTGCTTCGTAGTAACACGTAGTATCACTCTGTTAGTGACTGGACACAGTTAATTCTGATGCAGGGTAACAGGACATTGCTAGAATCGTAATCCTTTAAAGCTTCTATTTCGGAACAGTATCGTGGATAAGCTTTCGACGAAGTAAACCATTCGAAGTTAGGATTCGTTACTGATACCACACGTAACAATTTATTTACGTATATAGGGTATAACAAAAATGAACATCAAATTTTTTAAATATAATAAAAAATATTAATATATACATAAATATTTTTCATTTGCAATCCAATTATGTTTATTATTTACTAGAAAACATGAAACACTTGCTGAAAATTTAAATAGGGTAATACCACTTGTGAGTGTTAAATATATTATGCAAAATACAAAATTCAACAACGCATGGTTTCATATTTAAACATAATGTGTCTCAGATTCAATTGAAGTAAAATAAAATAAACATATTTGGAGTATACTAATAATAAGATAATGCATGAAAGTTTGATAAGTCAGAAATGCTTCATTTCCCAATTCCACGTTCTAACATATTTTTCTTCTGAACGTATGAAATATTCATTCCTGAAGTTTCATCGCTTACTTTTGTTACACCCTCTATGTATCTGTATACGTATGATATATACGAATGTATGGCACACACACACTCTCACGTGCATGGGTATATTTGAAGCGTATCTTTCACAAAGTTTGTATCAAAGTAACTATCTTACCACAAGGTAATTAAATATTTCAATAGATATTTGCACTTCTAGCACGTTTAACATTCCTTTTAGTGAAACCAAGAAACTTATATTGTCAATTAGTCTAACGAAATGTTTACAATTGGGAAATGTTTACAAATTGGGAAAGAGAAAATCGAAATGATAAGAAAAATAAAAAGAGAACGATATTATTTGGATGGTTGAATCTCTTATGGGATCGTAAGATGGGTCATAATAAACTTACATCCCAATAAAATTCTTGCCATATTCCTAGCTTCGCTCTTTTCACTGTTCGACCTGGAATGTTTCATTGCTATTCTACTTTTGGCTCGATTGTAAAAGATTTATGTATGTATAGAGTGTTTCAAAATATATGAGCATAACTTCATGGATGGTTTCAGTACACTGAAATAAAATAAAAAATGTTCAGATACCCGATATGATCGAATTGTAGCCATTTTTTTTGTCGTCCAATAACTCCTGCAATTTTAATAGTTGTAGGAACTTTTTTGTTTCTTATTTTATCGTACTGAAACTATCCTTTAAATTACGTCAACTTATTTTGAAGCATCCTGCGAATCTACTCCTTTATTTTGTCTTCCAAATTTGGTTTATTCCACGTATATACCCACTACTATTTCCATATACTTGTTTTATATGAAATTTATTAAAAAAGTATACCAACCCGAATGAAATTTATTTACCAATTTATATTTCGGACAATAGAAATTCCTTTAATCAATTGAGTTGCGCGATAAACCTCGAAGTTTCGATTAATTCGTAGTGCACGAGTTAGTCCTGTGAATTGTTGGAATACCCTTTCTCCATCTATATTCGGTCACGTTGTTTGTTAGGAAATTAAATACGGGCTTGGGAGAATTTAAGTTCATGTTGTTGAACAACAAGCACAATTATCCTTGTTTGTTTTCTACATTTTTGATCTCTTTGAAAATTCTAGTTTTATTTTTCAATTCAAATATAAAACGAAGAACTTTTTCGAGAAATTTATTTATGTTTATTTAAATATTTTGAATCTCTTATGGATTATAATTTTATAATCTCGTTAAAAGATAAAACGGAAAATTTGAATCGTCGGATGGAAGAAGAAATGTAATGAAATCGTTTGCCATATTTTTATTAAAGTACCTTTTCTTTTTTATATTTTCCTAAAGGGAGATAAGATTTTGAACTCCAACGATAAATAGATATGGAAATTTAAAAAGTCCACTTACCCGTCGGTTGCGAATTGGGAGAAAACCTTGATCATTCTAACGGAAAGGTCCCTCTCGTTTTCGCTATACTTCAAGGACATATTCAAAGGATTTCCAAATACGTATTCGATCTCATCCCCGTGCATCACGCCCATCCATTCGCCCCAGAGATTGGTACTTGTCCTCTGTAAACACAATTTTTCATTCGCTCTATCAAATAGCCATTTGCTCAATTACATTACGAATGGAAACAGAATTAGGAAAAGAGAAAATCACACCTGTTGGGATAAAGAGAAAATTATTTGACTTTTAAAATTAATTTATATAGAAAAACGGTCGTGATCATGCACGACTGAGACTATTCGAATTTAGATTATTCCAATAGTTCTCTAAAATGTCACGATATCTTCCAAGACATTTAGCAAATTAGGCGAGTGCCAATAAAACTTTGGATTCTTATCAAGCTTATACACATTAAATCATTTTTTATTTAATTCAAAGAATTACATTTCTCGATAGTACCTAAACCTAATCCTATTTTCTTTAGCAAATAATTTTATTTACATACACATATACATGCATGCATATGCATGTGCCCATTTGTAAGACGATAAACAGAGCCGAACATGTTTCAGATATGGGCCATGTGGTTCTTTGTTCAACATTAGAAGAAATATATTTCGTATGTCATGGAAAAATTGTTGAGTATTCTCATCCATATAGGACAAGAAAGAAAAAGGAAAAAAGAGTTGTGGAAAGATAATAATTCATTGCATTTAAATTTTCCACGATTCTAACGTCGAATTCTTCTTTTACGATGCAAAGTTTCGAAAGAATTTAACGAAGATATCTGCCATTGTTTGAAAGCCATTGTCTTCATGTAAATTCAACGTTAGATCTTTCTTCGGAAAACCTTTTGTTTTGATAAAAACTCAACAACCACGAATCATTTTTCCTTTTCTCTATACGATTTTTCACTTGGTGGGAGAAACAAATGTTTTTTTAGAACGACTATCAAATGTCTTTTTTCTATATTATTTTTTCGGAAGAGAGAGAAAGAATATTTTATTTTTTAAAATGATTTGCAAGAATCTCATTAATGATGTTATCATTATTTTTTATTTTAACGACAACCCGTTTGTTTAGAGATCTATAATTATAATTATAGTTATTTAATAATATTTGAAATCTATAAATTATCCTTACTAAATATAAATGTTATAAAAATATTAAATAATATGTATATAATTAAGAACAAAATACTTTTAAGCCAAAAATGAATATTCAATGATAACTATAATAATTTATTATCAATTATTACTAATTTTGTAAATTATATTACTATCCGAAAAGTAATGAATATATTCAATAAGATATGCAAATAAATAAAATTATCTCGTGTTAACAATATCATCCAGATAACATTTGATTTAATAAGACGAAAATTCGTAATAGAAACTACGTAAATGATATGACACAGATAAAATCGTATTGATTCGATTGACCTTGGCAAAAGGTCAAAATTAATATTCATTCGTAAACGCTAGAATTATAAGACGAAAAGTTGATGTATAAGGAGGGGGAAGGTGGGTTTGTGTGTGTGGGTAAGCTCCCGCGATTATAGAACCATCGAGTTACATCGAGGTATCGCAATTCGTTACACCCTCGATCGTAACGACAACGACGATCGAAAATTATTTCATTATTCAATCGGTCGACCCTCGATCTTCCACGATCATAATCTCTCGTTGAGCCCAATCGTGCGTAATAAATTTAATAGCTTTCTTCCATAAATCCCACGTCTGGAGAGAACTCTCTCTCTTACTCATTCTGTAGCAATGACGATGCTCATGGCAAAGTATTTTCCAATCTCCGGTTATACGATTGCAAAGTAGAACGGGACGATGAACGAGTAAACTCTTTGCTGAAATTTTTGACGAACTGTCAAAGGTAAAATGCTTGTTGCTTGTCTTTTCATTGAAGAAAATCCATCAATTGCAAAATAAGAGAGAGAAAGAGTGATCAAGAAAATTTTATCCTTTCAAAAAGCGAATCTCTACCCTTTTTTGTTTCATTCTTTGTCTCTCTCTTTTTTCTTTTCCTTTTTTTTTTTTTCTATTTTTCCCTGCCATTCCTGTCTTCTTTTTTTATATTCCGTCTTTCTTCGCTGTTTCCTCTCTCTCTCTCTTTCGCCCTTTTACCGACTCACTTTACGTCCCACTAGATTGACGTTTAATTTAAGAAACTCGAGTTTCTCGTAAGACGCACACGTAAGACCTTCTTGCAAGTTCCTTTTATTTGTCACTCCTTGTACTATCGTACACACGTGCACTCTCTATTTTCTCATTACTTTTCTTTAACCTTTTATATTATAATCTTATTTATTTATCGTTCCTCTCTTTTAAGATATTCTACAGATCGATATTTAATTTTCATCTTTTTGTCCGTATCTTTTCATTCTTTTTTATCATTCATCGAATTTTCTTTTTCTTTTACTATATATATATATATTATCACAGTGAGTATCGTAAAAAGACAGGAAGAAAAATTACAACAAAGTCAATTGAAAAACATGTATAAGTTGATGCACATCGTGTGCATCGTGCATACCCTACAACAAAGTGAGAATAAATTCGTACATGGTTTATCGCGTAACCATCGTTCATCGATCCACGTCTACCTTCATTTATCTCTTTCCATACAAATGATCAAACACGTGCAATCACGTGCAATATATGAGAGAGACCAATTGACTACTTGTCATCATTCTCGTTTTCTCTTCATACTTGATAAAATATTTTCATTTTTATTATATTCGTAGTACCGTTTAAAGTCGAGTGAAAGAAAAAGAGAAAGAGACCAATTGCAACGATACGCAATTGTACTTTTTTATCTTTCTTTATACCCTCCCACATATACACACAGAAATACTTGTGTACTACCAGTAAAATTCCCTCGTGTAAATTATCTCGGAGGATGAAAATATTTTTCGTGCTACGTTCGAGGTCCATTTTCTACGAATGTTCTTGCGAGATATACAGTCAGTTAGAAAATTATACTCTACCATTTTTAAAAGAAAAAAAAGTTCTCTTTTTCTTTTTATACTATAATTCATACAACACATACTCACTTTTACAGATATTTTTATATTCAAAAATATGATTTAAATGAATGTTACGAGTGTTTTAAAGTTGTTTGAATATTTTTCTTCTTGTTTTTCTTTTTAATTCTGATTTTTTTTAAAACGAGAAGAAGAAGATGATTAATTGTATTATTTATTGGAGTGGAAGATTGTAACATTTAAAATATTCAAAAGTAATAAGTCATCGGATAAATAAGATTAACATTAGCTTAACAAGAAAATTAATTAGGAACGATTTAAAAGCTAATAACCAAGTGGAAAGTAATTAAGTTAAATTTATGTGGTATACAAAATGTAATTATTAGAGAGAAAGAGAGAGAGTGTGTGTGTATAGCTATTTTATATGCTTATCAATTTATACACGTACATTTAAAAGCATTTAGATGATAATGATCATTTTGATTATACGACCTTACACGATAATTAAATAGAAAATAATTGTAAAATATGCAAGCTGTTTGAGAATAATTATTTTTAATTTTTTAAAAAGATTTTACACAAAAAAGGATTAAAGAAATAGATTGAAAAAACTTTAAAGTAAAAACTAAAGTTTAGATAATTCATTCAAATTTCAATTCAAAATTCAGTTCATTCAAATTTAATTCATTTGAATTTTTCAATGAATGATAATTGATTTTACGTCTAAAAATGAATTACAATTACATCAAAACATCCTGGAAAATAAAATGAAGAATAGAAAATAGAGTAAGAAAATAGAAAAGAAAAGAATGTAGGAAAATTTTCTTTGGAATTTTTCGATGAACTTAAGAGTCGTAGGATAAAAAAATAGATGGTTGGATGGATGGTTGGTACTGCTACCCACTACTGGGTGGAGAAGGGGTGGGGTAAAAAGAAAGAGAAAGAAAAAGAAAAAAGGTAGACGCGCTAACTCTCTTTACGAACCCAGCAAAAGTAACATTATCCATTTAGCCAAACTCTCGTCTCGGTTGAAAAAGTAAGTAACGTTGACGGTTCTTTCCTGCAAAACGGTATGGTTACACTTGCCTTCAGTTTTACATCGACGAGTATTCTACCAAACCTCATTTATTTTCTTTTTATCTTCTACTTCTTCTTCTTCTACTTCTTCTTCTTCTTCTACTTCTACTTTCTTTTTTTCTTTCTCTTTTCTTTCTTTCTCTCAATGGAAAACGATTTAATGACGCGAAGACGAGAAGTTCGAAAAGTCTTGAGCGTTAAATTACTTATGCAGCCAACCGCGACGAACAGATAATTAGTTTTCACGCACTTTTCTTCCAAACTTTTTTCTATCCTTCTTTATTTTCAAAGAGAAACAAAAAGAGAAAGAATAAGAGAATTTTTATTTTTTTTCTTCCCCCATTTAATCCTACCGCTTTCATATTTATAATTAAAATTTGTCAGACATTTAATGTAATTACGAATAACCGGAGCTAAATTTTGTTCGTTCTTTTCTTCATTTTTATAAAAGAGATATCGCATAGCGTTATTTATGAAATTTTTGCCAACTTTTAAATACAACGAGGTAGAATATTTCCATTTCTTATTAATCTCGTTTTTTAATATTTTGTAAAAGTCGTTACGCTTATATATATATTTCTCGAAACTCGTGATTTCTTTTAAAGGATATTGTGTGTGTGTTTATATATATACGTTTATATATATCTAGTACGTAAAAGGTTGGTAAGGTTAGTAACTGTGCGATAGGGGTAATCAAACTTTTTGAGATGTAGTAGCTTTCCCACGAACCGGAAAACTCATAGCTTTGGTAAAAGGAAAGCAGTTGTAACTATTCTTCTCCTCGTGAAATTCCAACCAGACTTTTGTCCAAGATCGTACATCAACCAAAAGAAAGAGAGAGAGAGAGAAAAGTAGAAAAGACTTATATCGTTCTTTCCCAAAGTTACCTTTCCACCATTGTTATAACCCTAGAAAGTCCTACTACCTACCATTACTCGAAAAACGTTCATTACTATCTTATACTTATAACCATAAATTTTGATTCTTTTCCTTTCAAACACGAAATCTCTTTTAAGTTCGTCCGACTTTTCTCTGTCATACCTTATAGATTTTACTGTCACGTCAGTTGATTGTTCAGTTTTTAATGCGTTGATAAATCATTTTGACAAATAAAGAAATTATCCGAAAAATTATTAAAAATTATTTATAATGAATATTTATATTATACTATTATTAAATTTCTTTAAATATATAGTGAGGGAACAAAAGTATTCGTACAGCAAGTATGTGAAAAAAAAAGATCCGTATTTTTTACATTATTAATTGTAATATTATATATATATATATATATATTTTTGCATATAACGCACTAACACTAGTAGTAAGCAATAAAAATAAACAAAAGTTAATTATAGTATTTTGTAACTTACAAGATTTGAGTATTCGTCGAATGGCGAAATTTCAGTGGAACATAAGTATTCGTGTATCATTAGTATTTCGCAAGATTTCTCTTTTCTGCGAATAACTGGATGGATTGAAAAGTTTTTAACCTAATACGGGAACAATATTTAGTTTCGTTCAAACTGTTTTTCTTTTATTACAAAAATATATTCAAAAATTGTTTGGAACTATAAAAACTGATATACCATCAATACCATATATTTTTCGCTAACACGAAAAAAGATATGTCACGTATCAGTTTTGTAGATTTTTTTAAAAACATGATATCAAAGAGTTACATCGAATCAAATTCAATGTCAATCGTTAGAAATATTCTTTGTAAACGAATGAGAAACCGGATGGTATGACCAACTGTTAAATAGGAAATCAAATGGTTTATTCGTGTGATTTTGTTGTTTTTTTGTATTATTTTATTTCATTTTATTTGTATATTTCGCGGATGTATCATTTTATAACGTCCAGATCAAGAACCCGTCCAGAAGTCATGTCCACATTTTCTGAAATATCTTGCACATATAAACTATACATGGATAGATAGAAGATAACGGTTGAAAGTAGATTGACGATTTCCAAATTTGCTTCGGGCACTTTATTATTTAAATGGGTTTCTACGTTGAAGGTTGCACGTTGTGTTGCACGAGCCATAGCTCGTAGGCTATGGGGAATGCCATTATCGAGCATGCAAAATACCCTTAGGCAAGTAGCTGGCACACGATTGTGGCTTGCCAAAGACATTAATCCGCTACTCAATGGATTACATTAATAAAATTTAAACACGTAGCAAAGTGCAACTTTACTTCCACCGTTGGTCATCTGATCCCTACTGCTTTTACCTTTTACATTTTATAACGTTAACACTCCGTTACTTTTTTAACATCTCTCTTATATATTTTCAATATTAAAATATTATTTTCCTTATAATTCATTTATCGTGCGTGCCGGAACAAATTATTTTGTTAATTATACGAAATTATTTTCATTAAAATAATGTCAAAATGTCTTTCGATCTAAGTGATTTGTTTTTTTTTAGGGAATGTTCGATGAATGGTCCTATTGTTTGAATAATTTCTATCTTATTAAAATGGAACGATAACGTCCTTGAATCTAAATGGCCTAAGTCGTAAATGCGTCTTGTCCCACGTGAGTAGAGCTAAGCTCGAGATAAACGATGCGAATAACGAAAGGGCAGGAAATTGAGTTCACGTGGCATTCGCCTAATGGATTTCATTCTATCAACTATCGTCGAACGTTCGTCCAATGGTAGTATAATAACGGATAGTAGCTAGCAAACCTAACTGTGTATCAAATTGCCAGACTACGTCACGCAAATTCTTCGGCAACCTTTTAACGAAAATTATTTCTATTTTATTAATTAACATATTAAATGTGAAAAAGAGACATTGATTTTAACGAGAGATTTCAAATATCTATAATTTACGAATTATTAAAATAATATTATATAAATATTTTCAATTCAATTTGATATTTTTTACGATGCAAATATTCACACGTTAATATAACGAAAAAATTGAGTTGAAGAGTTTGTAGGTAAGTTTAAAGTTAATCGATAATTTTCCTTTGATCTCTTATAACTTAGGAAATGGTATTAGAAATGTTTGAAAAATATCGATTGATGTATTGCAATAAGACTACTGCAAAAGTTTGATAACTATAAAATAATGAAGCAAACTTATCTCAAAACTCTTTCTCTTTCTCTTTTTGTTAATTTATACAGTCAAAATGTTAATTTTCTAAGATCGATAATTCGAGGTTGAACTTGAATGTATTCTCATTTATAAAAAATGACATCCCTTTATCAAGTTTTTCGATTTTCTTCTCTTCTTTTCTTCGAAAGCCAAATTAAGAGAGAAGGATTTTTCTGTCTCTCTCTCTCTCTCTCTCTCTCTCTCTCTCTCTCTCTCTCTCTCTCTCTCTTTCGCTTTGACTTCTTCAACGCCCATCAATCGGCTCTCTTTAATTATTCTTATCCCTTAGGTATAGCTGCGGCTCCATTTATCTCGAATTATTATTCGGCCCTGAACGAAAGACGAACTGGAGCTATCTCGCCTCAGGATCATAATTGAATATCCCTACGAAAGGATTCTGATTGCTTTTCCAACTTTCTTGCTAGAACCCGTGAAGGCTCTTTTCCCAAGCCTTTCCGTAATTCTCGAATAGTTCCAACGTTCTTCTTGGACGTTTTGATTAGTTACGAATTTGCTGCTGCTTCTACTTCGTGTATGTGTGTGTGTTATCGTCATCGAAGAAATCCGATAAAAAAGAAATGAAAATCCGCTACGATCGATGAAAAAAAAAAAAAAAAAAAACAGGAAAAAATCGTCGCATAAGATAAACTTTTATTTATTCCAAAGAAATTCGATAGAAACTCAATCAAAATTCTATCCAATCGAAAAAACGTATTTTTTCGCGTTTGCACGAAATATTTGCTTTTGAAAATAATCGAATCGTAAAAGTATTTCTTTTTTTTTTTTTGGTTATATTGCAAAGAAAGAAAGAAAAATGCTAGGAAATCGATGCTACGGTTTAAATATTTGTCGTATTTCGTATTTATTCGTAAATGGATGTAATATTTGTCGAAAATGAATATTGTACGTTTGTAAAGTGTTAATTGAGAAGGGTCAAGGGGTTGGAATTTAAGTAGGATATGTATGTAAATGAAATAAATAAAATTCGTGTGGTGTAAATATAATTGTATTATAAAGTTCGTCAGTGGCATGAGGGTAGGTGGAAAACGGGGTGTGGTGGTTGGTTATTCGTTTCGTAGTGAGAGTTTGATAATCAATTATACGCGTAGAAGTACAGTTAATAAAGGTATATGTAACCAGTTTATCACCGGGGATTCTCTTGTAAAAGCATTTCCTAGTTAGTCGGATACGAAATAGTCTAAAGCGAGCGGTGATTTCGATGCTAATTCGCGACTCGTTAATACCAATGCGAGCCAGCCCCGCCGCTTTTGTCTCTTGTCGTTTCTAATAATTATCTAACAGCTATGCCAGACGTGCACTCGCACGTCGACGTCATTATTATCTCCTTCCTTTGAATTACTTTCCAACCCTGAAAACTTACATTCGAGCACGAAATCCTCGAAACATGTTTCGACCATGTCCGTTCCCGGGTTAAACTACAAAATTTCACGTTTAAATAAAACTCTTCAAATATATTTTATATGCGTGGTTTAAATATAAAATAAGAGAGAGAGAGAGAGAATAAAATTATATTAATATAAAAAAGATTTGTCAAATTTTAATAATGGAGGAAAGTTGTTGTTTCGAAATTTCACATTTCAGTTAATTGCAAAAAACAATTTGTGCTATTTAAGTAAATCATATATTATATTTAATACACCTTTTTTACCTATAGAAAATTATTTATTATTTAAATCCAATATAATACAAAATTAAATGCAGTTTTTGTCAATATAGGAAACAGAAGAACATACATTACATGTGTGCTGTACACACATCGACATTAAGTTCAGTTTGATCTTTTTCATTCTACAATAAATTGTCACACACTCGCACTCATATCACCACACGCGACAAATAAAGAATAACATTTCCTTAACAGTACTAATAAGGAAATCGTCTATCGATATTTCTAGAAATATTGATGCACACACTTCTAATACTAATCAGCAAAAAACACTGCTTCTCTGTTCACTTCTCGAATTTTTTCTCACCTTCACATATATATATATATATATATATATATATATATATATAAGTACATATAGGGTGAGTACTTATACATAGAACATTTAGGTATGCAAAAGTTGGGTGAAGGTAATGGCAGTTTGGTGTGTCGGCATAGCAAGGCTCATTCTTTTTAATTAAGAGGCACTCCTGGAAACAGCTGTTGTCCATATTGGAACAAGTGCAACCCCCTAGCAATTCCCTAGCCCGAGAGAATGTCAATGGGATGATACTAGAAACAATTTATGTGAACTAACGAGAATCCAATTGTCCTGAAACATTTTATTTATAGTATACGTATACACATTTAACTAATACTGTCAACATTGATATCAATTATAAATAACTAGTCGTGTCAAGGTTTGGAAGTGAATTTTTTCTGAAAAGGTATATTTGTAAAAAAAAATTATCAATCAATAGTATATTTCGGGTGGGACACTTCAATTAGAGCAACAAACAAATCATTAGTATAAAGTTGTATCGTTAGAAAAAAAGAGATAATCACTGTTTCGTTAAAGAGAATTATTTATGATATTTTTAACCAATATTCAGATTTTTCCTATTGCAATTTCATACATTCGCCACGTGTATTTTTAATTTGTTTTTTTTTTTTTTAATGAAATTGGTCAGCCAATCGAGAGTGATTTTGTGTGAATTAAAAAACGATGAAATTGAAAGAACAGATACTAGAAGGAGAAAAAAAGAAAATAAAATGAAACAAAACAGGGGAAAAAAAAGTAAGAAAAGTAAGGAAAATTCTCTCTTGGATTCAAAGTCGAAAGAAACGAATTCGGTTGAATTTGTTATTTGGTTCCTTTCTTTTTTGTTTTTTTTTTGTCGGTAAGATCCAGGAACCATAGAAATCGTATACCTTAAGGTGATATATTGAAGAGGATGGACTACGTGTAACCGAATAAAGCTACTCCTACCCTGTTAGCAACTGGGCTATCTCTCGAATCGATCGACTAACCTGGGAAACAGAATTAGCTTTGTGTAACATTGCTTGGTAAACAGAAATTACCATTGCCTTCCATAATTCATTAAATTTCGATCGACCTTTACCACCTCCGGTGATTTACTCTGATGAACCTCTCGTCTATTGTTACCACCAAAAAAAAACAAGACAAAAACACCACCTCCCAATTATGAATAATCATTATCTTTCCCCTAACCTCTTAACCCTTAATACTAAAGTTCCCATCAAATTTAAATATAATTTCCCATAGACAGTACTAACGTATGTATGGAAGCATACGGACAAGGTTTATTTGTAAGTGAAAAGTTATATATTATATGTTTGCAGATTTTTCGTTGGAACATTTTTTTTTTCTCCTTTTTTTTTCTCCTCCTGGTCTGGTTTTGTTTAAAGCCTTTCACTCGCCGTGTGTGAAGGAGGAACGGAGAAAAAAGAAGGAGGGGTAGCAGAATCATCCCTTTTTACAAATACCCGATATTCGCATGCGTACTCTATCGATTTTATCTACATGACGCGATCCGTATCATCGCTTAGTCGTAAACTGAAATCATTGATCCAGATTTACAATACGATTTACATCGGTTAACGATACCTTCCCTTCGTTTTGTATATGTGTACATATAAATATGTGTGCGCGCGAGCGTGTATATTGGTAGTTGAAATTTCTCGCGATTGAGTTATTCGAAATCATTTGGAAATCGATTAATTCATCCAATATGTTTGTATATTGTTAGTTATACACACGCATTCACATACACAAATACCTATATACATACATGCATACACGAATACGTGTAAATAGAAATTGTTAATAAAAACGAAATAAAATAATGTGCAAGGGCAAAGAAAGAAAAGAGAAAAGAAAAAATAAATAGAAATAAAGGAAAGAAGGGAGTGATATCCCATGCGATTTAAATGTCGATTGATTAAAAGTAATAATATCGGATGAAATAGGTATCGTAAAATCTGACGCGTAAGGTAATATATATGTTCCCTATATTCAGAGTAAAAATATCCCGAGGGAAAAATAAACGGTCGACAGCGCTTAATTAACAGTTTCCCCAGTGTCGTTTTTGTAATGTCGGTACTTCAAATTCACGAGAACACTTTACTCGATCTTTATGCTACTCAAACTTGCAAACCTTCTCTTCTCTTCACTTCTCTTATTTCTTTTTTCTCTCATTTTGTATTTCTTTCCTTTTGTCGTATATTTTTTATTTTAAATACGAAGAAATGAAAATGATTTTTTTCAACGAAATGCCATCAAACGAAGATACGTTTTCTTTCAAATCTAAAGCTGTACCCGCAATTCTCATTTAAAGCACGTTTAAATAATCCCCTACTTTTATGTTTCCATTTGTAGCGTTTTCAGGTTTCTTTCTCCGTTTCCAATTATTTCCTAAATTTTCTGCACGAGTTCGTGCATTATAGTTGAAAATTAGTTTTTGCGTCTTTGTTGATAAAAAAATAAGATTTTGTATGTATCAAATATTTAATTTCATTTAATTAATATTGTATAACAAAATATGATCCAAGAGTTTCAGTTATAGTCGTTTTGTTTTTCTAATATATTAAAAAGGAAAATTTAATAAATCCATTTAACTCTCTTTCGATTATAAATTTCATCCAAATTGTATTAAAATTGTATAAAACTTGTTGAATTTAATTAAATCGCTTTGTATAAAAACCGTGCTTTTTTATTAAATAGGAGATTATCAGTGGTGTGCATTTAAAAATATGGATTTTGTATGGTCTCGATAACGTTCGTAGAATGATAAATATATTAAATAAGCGAAAAGGGGAGAGAAAGAAAATAGGGGAAGCATGGTGGTGTAGAGTGAAAATGGGCATACGAGTGTACACACATATACGCGTGAATACACGTAAGTAAAAAGCTCGATTTCCGCGTTTAGAGTAGTTAGATAGGAAAGAGCGTTATTAAGATTACGGTTTGCGCGCATGAATAACGACATCCTCTTTACTTCCAGTCCACTCCTTCTCCGCTTTCTGATAAATCACCTCCTCCGCTAATTACTCGAGTTTCTACGTACCGCGCGGCATTTCGCTTATGCGCATTTCACGTCCCAGTTACTACTCAGAAGAGGGAGGAAAGGGTGCCTTAAGAGGGTACGACCAAAGGGTTGTTGCTTGCATAATTGTTAAAGGGCTCGAAAAAGACAAGGAAAAATAATGATCCTTCTAACTAACATAAGTGAAAAAAGCAAAAAAAGGGAAATTTTTTTTTCTTTTTTTTTCCTTATAAACCGTAAACGCGAACGATTGCGTACGTAAATTTAATTAACAAATTCGTTTACGAAATACGACAATGATTGTGGTTAATTTTTCAATGAAGTTTCTATTATTCGAAACATTTTTCTTTTTTCTGGGGGCGGGGGGAGGTTTCTTTTGGCAATTATAAAAAATTAAGCTTCGGTAGACTTCGTTTTACCACCATGATTATTCGTTATAAAAAAAAGAAAAAAGTATCTGTAATTACGATAATATTAGTCCAAACGTATATCGATAATTGCAATGGTGTATACTAAATCTTTACAGAAAGTAAAAAATGTACGCGAAAGCTCGTTGCACTCCGAGTAAATCCATACCAACCGTTCGTTACCTGTTTTCCAATAATTATTTTTCCTATTCTGAGTTGTTCGTTTCGTTTATAAAAAAAGTTAACACGAGAAAGAAAGAGAGAGAGGAGAGAGAGAGAGAATTGGAGAGATAAAACATTTCAAATAAACGTGTTCTTTTTTAAAAAAAAAACATTAAAAGCTAGAAAGGAAATGAAGAGAAGAAAAACAAGGTAAAAACAAACGAAAAAAATATAGATAAAATCATTTTCTAATTATCCGTTTACTCTTCTTAATTATTATCTTCCCTTTTATCTTCGTGTTGCTTCGTTTGCTCGCTCGTTCAGATTAAAATATTATATAACAACGAGCTCTACGAGACGTTTCCATTCTCTTTCGCATATCGTTAAAAAAAACAAAAGAAGAAAAAACCTGGGAGGTGGGGAACTCGATAACGTTCGTTAATCTTTTTCTATCCCACATGCGTATATGTACTGCGTATTTTTTTTTATGTTTTATTATTTTTTTCCCCCTTTCTGTCACTTCTTGTTCCACATTCCGCGTAACGCGAGGCCACTTTATCCGTCATCTTTCTCTATCTCTCTAACACAAATTCGTGCGCACGTTTTTCAATCCTCGCTGGCGCGCTAAGCCCCCGAGAAAAAAGCAATTTGCACCTCGGCTAAAGCCGTATAAATCTTGGATAACAGAGATTATACGTAATTAAAGCTCATGAACTTTACCATGCGAGACGTAACATACGAGTCACGTTATTACGGGCCACGCGTTGCTCTTCGACTTTAAATTTAAGTCGAAAATTACTATTTAAAGCTTTCCCATACTATTTTTCATTTTATTTTCGTATATTTCTTTTTGTCCTATCAATTTTTATTTATTTGACAAAAAAAAAACAAAACAAATAAATTTTATATTTTTTTTTTTTACTTTAAATAAAATAAATTAGCAGTTGTCATATCGGTGAGATTTGTAAAAAAATGTTTTACATTTGAAAACAAACGTCAGGTTTCATTTTCCAAATAATTTCTTATTTCTTTCACGTTCAACATATATAAAAAAGAATAAAAACAACGAAGATAAAGAGACAGAAATACAGAAAGAAAGAAGGTAAAGGAAATAGAGACGATTGCGTGGATGATTGGAACTAACAACAACGAGAATGAAAGAAATAAAAAAGTAGCAAAGTGAAATGCCGTTCGATGAGAATAACACACTCGAGTCTATCGATCACCTATCGTCCATGTGAAAAAGCTTACCGAACAACTACAAATTCAACTGTGCATTCAACCTTTTCATATATTTATATATTTCTATCTTTCTCTTTCTTTCCTAAAACTACTAGAACGTGCATTCATAACGACGAATCTCATCAAAGGAACACGTATCCAATGAAAATATGTACAGGTATATCACCGATATATCACTGTCTACTTTCTTCATTTTCTTTTCATGTATCTGCATTCTACGATATTACCGTGAACAAGATATCCGAACTTGAAATTGTTTTCTATCTTTGATTTACAACTGAAAGAACATTTAACTTTTCCATTATTTTTTTATTTGAATCGAACTGGTTCTTAGATTTTTCAGATTTGATATGTTTATTTTTATGATTCTTGTGAACTATAACCTCATAGCGCAAATAAAAATACTAATCTTTTGGAAAGTAATTTATTTCTTTTTTTTTTTTAAGCAAAACTTTAAATATTTCGTTTCTTAATTTAATTTATATACTTATAACATATTTATAAGTTTCTTTTTTCAAACTGTAATTAATTATATTTCAAGAGAATTTATTTTCCTAACGTTATAAAGTATAAAAAGAACAAATCTTTGAGATAATTCCATCAACTGCAGTTTCGAGTCGGTTGGTTTGAATATAGAATGTTAAAGTAGATATAGGAAGTTTAGTTATTCTCTTAATAAAGAGAGAAAGAGAATTACTAGTACTTTTGTATCATTCCTTTGTCGATATAATTAATTACATTAAGTAACGTACCGTGATCACTTTATTTCAGAGTAATTGCTCGATCATAGAATATGTTCCTGAAAATACAATGCTAATACGGATATTCTATAATGCACACATATCTCCCTATACGTGTATCACTGTATAAAACAAGGACAATGATGTCATCCCGATAAGCAGATGTAAGCGCGCATGTTCAAAAACGTTGTTGACCCTACGAAAGCGGAGGTAACCAATTAAAGCTCGAGAGCAACGCAACGTTACTCGAGTCAGTTTAAATACTATAGATCACAATCTCCAACGATACGTTCCTGGATTGTATTTTTAAGTATTATATATCTCTCTCTTTTTTTTTACCTTACTGATTTATTTATTATTTTCTTAACAAAGATAATAGAGATAGATTTCTTGATAAAAATTCAGACAAAAAGAACAACTCTTTTAATAATCCAATCAACTAACTTACACATCCATTTTGTATATTTCATGAATAATTTATTGTAATATATTTGAATATTATAAAATATTCAACAGTTTTTATTATTAGAACGATATTATTTAGAACAATTTATCGTTTAAAATACTGTAACTTTTATTACATTTTCTAATTTGTTTTTTGTTCGGTCGGTTAATCTATGCACGCTCGATGTCAACGCCGAATGATAATATCGTCTAGAAAATAACGTTCAAGACTAAACAAAGATACAAAACTTCTTTACTAACGCAGAATATTCATAAAGTTCGCGTTAACGGCACACCATTGTCAAACCAACAAGCACTTTTCTTCTTCCATCTTTTACTCTTTCTCTCTCATTCTCATTTTCTTCCTTTATTTAAATTATTTTCATTTGCATTATTAATGCGTTACATTGTCCCTCTAAATTCATGTACTTTTAGTTATTTCAAATTGCAACTTTATTCGTTCATTTGTATTTACTTTCATTCTTTTTTTATTTATATGAACAATTTAACGCGATACAAATGATCATATGTTTAACGTTTATTCTTTATCATCCATTTTATTTCTATTTTATTATCTTCTTCGTATAATATGTTTATTTAATAACATCATAATTTGATATAAATCCGCGTAAACGTTATTTTAAATACATTTTTTCCATGCTCATTTATTTATTAATCATACTTTAGTTTTATTATCTTTGTCGATATCGTTTAGTTATCATGATTGCTATATTAATCTCTTTCATCTTTACTTCTTTGTCACACGCAATACTCGTTTTCTTCTTGTTGTTGTTTTGCGATAAATTGTTGTTGTTGTTCTTGTTGTTCTATCCATCTCTTCTCTTTCGGTTTGATATTTTTACGTATATCCAAGTGTCCACACGTAGTAACCTAGCTTTTCATAACAAGAGTATCGTAACGTACGGTGACGCGTGCCGACATTCGTCACTCGAATAACTCACCCGGATAAAAAACTGCTGTTGCTGTTACTAGACCAAAGCATGATGCTTTGGACAAACGGAAAAGGTATGATAAGAGAGAGAGAGAGAGAGAGAGAGAGAGAGAAAGAAAAAATAGGCCAACTATTGTAAAAAACATACGCGTTCATCGTAATTAAACATCATCCAACATCCTAGTGATTACACCGTTTTGCGTTACTTCAATTTTTTGTTAATTCGTTGACAAAACTAGACGCTTGTAACCAAAATTTGTCGACATTATTTTTCTGGTACGACAAACCATTTTTAGTTTTTTACAATTACGCGTGTCTATGCAAAATGTTGATATTTGATGAAAGTCATTTTCTCAAACATTGAGTTAGAAAATTTATATTCAACCGTGTTTACACTTTTTTCTCTCGTGGAAATGAAAATGTTAGAAGATTTTACAGTTTCTTTTATGTTTTATTAAATGTTACATCACATTTCTGCATTCACAAATGATTTATTCCTAATTTATTCCAATTTTTCTAATTTTATTATTCGAACAGATTGATCAGTTTTTAACTTTAGATTGTTGTATAAATTATGTTAATTTTTATCTTTATGATCATATCTAATAATAATAAATTTCGTTATCGTAATCTCAATCTTTTTATTTCTATCTATACGTTCGATATAATCTCAAGAACGTTTTCGCATCTCGAGCTGAGAAAAATGATTTATCGAGCTTCATAACCGAGTCCGATAATCACGTAACCGAGCGTACATCGTTTCTCGTTGCTGGAAAAACGCGTCAACGTCAGGCTAATGTTGCTCGTAAACAACCAGTTCATATCATCAAATTCATGTTCATGTATCTTTTTAAAACGACCTATTTATTCCTTATTTACTATCTCATATCTTTCATCTAAACCTAACAAAAAAACAAAATAAAAGTATCTAATTACCATAAAGCACCATAGTCATCAAATACAGGTCTTTTTAAAGTATAGATCACGACCCTATATTGTGTCGTCAGGGTTGCGTCAGGTCAAATTTGAAAATTAATCCAAAAACTTGTAGACATCAGTACACGTGTGCAGTATGTCTGTGATTTTATGATAGTGAAAGAGAAAATAGTATGTGGTCGTGAAAATATTTGCTGAACTTAAGGAAGTCGCCAAGTGGAAAAGTTTCAGACGGCCTGATTTAACACGCAATTCAAGAGTTCGTCTTGTATTAATACTAATTTATAGAACCAAATGACTTCAGAAGGTGTAAGTTCTTGAAATTCACATAATTCTAGTATTAATTTATTAAAATACTCATTTATATATACTCGTTACTAAGCATCTTCCAAGACCTTTAGCGAAAGTGTACAAACTGTAGAAAAGAACGCAATATAAATCTTTCTTAATCCATTCATTTATATGTATCTCTCTTAGTTCATAAATTGAAGAACATTGGTAGCAGTAATGTCGACGTTAGCGTAGAAGAGGTTTCTTTTGATAAAAAAGAGAAGCTTTCTGTATCTAAGGCTTAGCTTTAGAGTTCGAGTTAGTGTAGATATGATAGTACAGTTGTGTTATAAAGCTTGTTTCTTTCTCTCTCACTCTCGTACCGTAAGCGAAAGCGCGTTGAACAATACTATCTAGTTCCGTTAGCTCAGGGGACAGACGGTAGCTCCTTTAAAATTAATTTCAAACGATGTGGATCTCTACACAGTTTCTTACAACCTTACCATCCACCCCTATCTACCACCCTCATCCCCCAACAAACCTCTAAGCCTCGCTCGCTCTGTCATTTGTCGAGTCGTACGAGTACAACGGGTCGTTCAAATGTCACGACGTATTCGTTCCGAGCAATATAATGCTTGTCATATCGATCTTTGCTTATGTTATACGAACAGAAGTCATTCTTTATTTCTTTCCCTTCTTCTTTTCTTTCTCTTTTTATCTTTTCTTTTTATTACGCATGAGGGAAACAAGGGCAACGAGAGTTACACAGATACGTAAGAGATTTACGTTTGCATTGGTACTGTTTCGTTCTGACACTGGATTTAATCATAAGATTTGATTTTATAATTTAATATAAATTATGAAATCAATTTTTTGCTAATCAAAGTTAATTTTTCTTATTATTTTTGTAATTATGTTCGATCGTAGATTTACATACCTGTGTAAAAAAGTAATAGTAGACCTTCATTCCCCGATCAGCGAACAATTGAGCAAAATGTATCGATGGACATATGAAGAAGTAGTCACCAACAACGTCTGCTATCATCCTTTGATTAACATAACCATCCTTCACCTTTTCCCAATCTGTGTACTGTAATTAGAACAAACAAATTAATATTTTATTAATATTAAATGCTTTTTTAATATTTTCAATTTATTAATTTATTATGTCTTATGATATTATAAAATGAAAATAATGAACAAATGTAGTGATTTTGTTTACCGATTCGAGAAATTTTAGAAGAAAAACATGGGCAGATTAATTATCGAATTATATTGAAAAATAGTGGAAATTGAATGGTTGAACCACAAACGAAGAGATCAATTATATTATAAATTATCTTCGAATTGTCCTCGTGTACAATAACGTTAGAGGAAACGTGCAACGAAAGCTACACTCAAGGATTCTATTCTCTTTAATATCGTTAACTATTCAATCGAGAATAATATTAATTAACGCTAGATACATATACAAAGCACGTAGAATAACACAATTCTTCCGAGTGGCAACGTGACCAATTTATTTGCCAGAATAATAAAGTTCTTTTATATAATTATAGTTATTAGCAGAATGCTTTTCCAACAAAGTGAGAAAACAAGTAAATGGATGTACGTATATTTTTTAATCATCCTTGTTTTATTTTATATTTTACATGTGGATATGTGTGTGTGTGTGTGTATCTAGGTGTATTTATGTATATGTGAGCTTACTAAATTTATTTGATATCCAGAAAAGTTGTCCATCCAACAGGAAGGATGTGATAAAACGATGCATATTTCAATGGATGGGTTAGAAAACTGTGAACTTTTGTGTACATTAATCACAACCAGACTTGGTAAGGATTCAAGAAAATCTCTTCCTTGGATGATCCGCTTACCGAGAAGTAGTCCTAGTCGTTCGGCATTTGTAAATCATTTCAGATTTATCTCAAATATCTTTATCTTACTCTTAAAGTATCTTTAAATTTATAAGTTTTTTTCATCTCGATTAGCACAACACGATCGATTCTACGAAGAGAAAGAAGAGAAAGACAAAAATTTGAATTTCTAAATTTACGATATAAATTCGTTCTGGTTTGTTTCTATATATGGAAGAAGATGTGAAAAAGATGAATGTTATCTAATGTAAGTAAAAAATGATCTTTGAAAATAATTTATACCAGTGTTTCTTAACCTTTTTTTTTTTGTTTTAATAGAATTTACGTAAATTTGTTTGGAATGAATTTTGAAATTTAAATCTTTCAAAGCTTGCCAGACATTGAATATTATTTATAACGTACACACAACTCTAATATTAATATGAATTTATTTAAATTAATTAAAAATTAAACGAGAGACAGGTTGAAAATAAAATTCAGAATAATAAATTGAAAATTTTATTTCTGATCAAATATATTATTTAAAATAAAATAAAAATACAACTTTTGCATATGCAAGTGCTAAAATTGAGTTGTCGTTTCATTGAATTTAGAAAAATATGGTAATGTCAAATCGTTGTATTTCCTTTCGAACGATAGTTCATGATCCTTCTCTTTGTCCCTCTCTATCTCTCTCTCTCTCTCTCTCTCTCTCTCTCTCTCTCTCTCTCTCTTTCTCTCGAAGACAGATAGCAAGTAGAGAAAATAATGGAAACCTGAGAAACTGAGGGAAGAGGAAAGGTCCGTGAGCCACTTCAAAGCTGTTTCGAGATAATGTTACGTTTCTGCTTAACGTGCGTCCTGTGTATGTCGAGACGTTTAGGTAAGGCTCGTAAGTACCTTGTGGCTGGAGGAAAGGGAAACAAACTCGAAATTAAGCGGTTTCGTCTTGAATGCTATACCCGTATTCGCTGAAACTCACTATGTTACGAACAGCCCATAACACCGAGACCTAGAGATCCTTTTACAAAGCTTCTATCACACACGGACACCTTGGATTTACGCGAAACGTTTAATTGTACTCAAGACACCTATCATTATTTTCTAACAACTTATCAAACTAACAACTGATCGAGGTTAAACACGAAAATCTAATCAAATTGTATGAAACGTTCCATATTATTTTCAACGTTCTTACATTTTCTTTTATATTTTTTTTTTTACAATGATTTAATTAATTTAATTACTTTTTTAATCAAACAAAAAAAAAGTGCGAAATTTATAAGCTGCTGATACTGATTTTAAACACTTTGATTGCCACGTTGATCGTATATGACCGGCCATGTTTTCTCCTGTAACGCCATGGTGATCATTGGTGACCGGCGCGCTTGAACATTTACAATTGTAAAAGTTGAATGAAAATTTACAGTTAGTTCATTTTGAACAATACCACTAACTAGAATATACTTTGATTTGACAATTACAAATTTTTATTGGAACATCGAATATGAAAGATTTATTTCTATGAAATCTTGAATAATAAAATACTACTTGAGCGTGACACGTGAATTCAGTGTGGCAGTCAAAGTGTTCATTTATTTTTCTTTTTTAAGAAGTTGATTCCTGAGAAGTCGAATGAGTACAATGTAGGTTTAAATACGATGATAGGAACTTCATTCTAAATGAATTTCTTTCGCATATCTTGTCCTTGACCTACTCAACGAAAATCTATTCAAAATTCGACGAATACTTCCTTAGGCGTCCAAGTTATTCTCGACTTTCTGTGAGATATCTTCCATTTCTCCTTGGAAATAATTAATGACTTTAAGAAGGAAATCCAAATTCTATGTGGCAGGAAACTTACATTCGAAGAATAAGCTTTCAAACAAACCAAATGATTAGTACATAACCATGTATATGCACAGATAGATAAGTATATAATATACAGGATTTCCCAATTCTAACATAATCGTGCAAACTTAAAAATCGTATTTATCGTATAATAACAACTATTAATTCTACAATAGTTGCAAACAACTATTGCAAAAATATGTAAAGATAAAAGAGTATTAAGAAAACACACGAAATTGGCAAAATTAGCTACAATGTTGAGTATTAAGTATTTAAGTACGTTAAACCATGGTGAATGAATTGATCTAAATCGAGTATTTAATCATGTCACGGTAACGGTAACTAAAGACGATTAATTTCACTTTCGTAACAGAGGGAACAGTATAATAATACAGGATGGGTAATTTTCGTTGGGTAAAACCACTCGGAGGTGCCGTAAGCCATGGTTTAAAGTCAAGCATGTGGTTAGCTTATCGACTAAACTCACTGTGAAAGCATCATTCTTTACAGCTTTAGCTTCATTTTCAGAGAGCACCGATCGAGAGATAAAGCCCGCTTTAATCTTGACATCATCCAACCCCTTTCCTGACACTCCCCCTCCCCTATCCTCTTCATCGTTCCTCTAACATGTGTATACACGTACAATACATGCACGCATATTTTTAACTCGTGTTCGCTTAACACGTTCCGTTTTTTATTTATCACGAATATTCGATACTACTACCTACTACCTATTTCGTTCTATATTTTTATTATATTCTTTGAAGTCCATTCCATTCTTACAATAATAATATACATTTATTTTATTGGTCTTTTAACTCTCCCACTTACAGGTTCGCGATATTTCTCTCAGTTAAAACTTCAATACTAATTCAATACTATTGTGTTAAAAAAGGTTGCGTTTCTTTTCGCTTCTCTGGAAGTCAACAACACACGGTTTTTATCTTTTGTTTTTCCGAAAGGGTCACTCATCCATATTACTAACCATTCCCGCGTGTCTTGACTTTAATGATCGTGCCGGAGAACTCTAGTAATCCAACGTGACTAGGCCATTGACCTTCATTTATTTTATTAATTATTGGCTTGGAAAGTACGCTAATGTCAGAAGCCTTAATTAATACAAGCTACTTAAATTAAATTAAGAATACTTCCTTTGTTAAAATGTTAATTAAAATATAAGATAGAAAATAAATAACATAATCATGAAGAAATGTAAAGAAAAATACTATATGTATATCGTTTTAATTTGATTTAAAATGTAATAATAATCCAATTAATTTTATTTTAACATCTTGACACAGAGAAATATTTCAAAGAAAAATTTCGAATCTATTTTTATTTTGTACGTCTGACTGTATTATTTTTCGTTCTTTAGCACATTTTTCGTGTAATTTAACTTTAGATAGCTTATCGATCGTTAGAAAAAGAAAAAAAATGAAAAAGATAAGGAGGACTGGTTTCGCAAAGTAAGATCTTCTTCGATTTTCTTTTGGAAAAGAAACGACTAACACGTTTCAAGAAGGTAAAGGACTTTTTCAAAAGTTTTACCTACTTTACCGTCTTAACGTGAAAGATTCTCTTCAACTTCCCCCTTCCTCAACCCCCTATTTCTTTCCATCTATAGCAATTAAACTAGTTTCGAACCATAATTTATATGGCTTCAAAATACCAAGCTCTTCCGTAAACAGAAGCCGAAAATCTTATTCGAACTGTACGTAGTTATGTACCACTAGTAGAAAGGTAATACTTGACTACGTGCTCTTCCAATAACCTAAGGCTAACATCTAAAGAGGATTTACAAATCTCTATTTTCTTTTTCGATTTTCTAGGCAAACATTCAGACGATCGTATTTTGTAAGAAAATTGTATTCACATATATTACACATTTGAAAGATGATTCTAGTCCAATATAACATCTTATTATATTATATCTAAAGTTTAAACAATATTAATACAAATATTTGCAATACTAATTATATTATTTGCTAATATAGAACGACATTTGGGAAAGAAAAATTATGTAATTTCTTTTTATTTATATGTAAAAAAAAATTTCATCTTATCCATACGAATAAAAAAGTATTGATAATATTAATTATTTATATAGTTTTGTAATGGAAAAATATTTTAAAGAAATGATCTTAATTATATTAATATTTACATATATGTTTGTATACAAAATATTTATTATAACTCACCTTGTGTATATCTGTGATAGAGAATTTAGGAAAGATTTGTCATAAAATGTTTGAAGGAAATGCTAGGGTTGCGAGCATCTGGTCATACATATGGAAAGATATTTGGAAAGAATAGAGAGAGAGAAGGTTTAAGATATAATAGTAGTGAGAGGTAGACAGAGAGATCTAAAAGCACGACAGATTTACATATATATCTAGAATATATTCCACATAGTTTGCCACACAGCATACTTCTATCTTCTTTAGATTGCTATTTCCTATCCTTCTATTTCTCATATATTTATGTTTATGTATTTTACCACTTATTCTTTCATATAATTTATCTCGAAAAAAAAAAGAAAAAAATAAATAAGATTGTCTATCACTATTTTTGTCAAACTTTCTATAACATACGACAAAATTGTGATCCAACATACAGGGTGCCTCAATTTAAATAATACGATCAAATATGTTCGACCCAATCAGTTTTCAAAGCAAATATTTCTAATAAAAGTTGCTATACTTTTAGGTAGAAAATGTAATATATGTGACAGCTATCTTATAGAAATAATAACAATATTTTCTCTTAATAAATATATGTAGGATTCCTTTCTTCTCATCAGTCTTTCTGCGAATATTTGAATATTGAAGAGTAGGAATACTGGTGTTAAAAATAAATTGTTCGTAAAGACGAATAGACCATTTCAATGTAAATGCAATTTAATTTGATACAATACAATACAATAATAGATGTTCGCTGCTTGATGGCTAAACGATGACTAACTTTTAAATCTTTGTTCTTTTTCAACTGTTTACTCGCATAGCAACGTACCCACATATATATATATTTTAAGTGTTACAAAAGTTGTGGGAAATATCAATGCAAATCGAAGTAGTAATATCTTTTCATCGATATTTCATCGAATTATTACAATAAGAAATATATCTGCTTATATTGTTTACTTCATACAACAATTTTTTAATTCAAACCACGTCATCGGTTTTTCTCATTTCATTGTCAGTCAGTTTAAACCGAGATCGATAAAGGATGAAAATTATGCATACAGTTAAAAACGATCTAATTGTAAGAAAAACGTTACTCGACCGTTCGAGAAGTAATTACAATGTTACAAGTTGATCCCTCGCGACTCGTAAAAATGAATGTCAAGCTTCATGCATATCCATTCTACGTCTATCAAATTCCGCAGAGCATTATCGATCGGAATATTATCATGCGGAAACTTCCTTATCCCCTATCTCATTCTTTTTATCTCTTTCTCTCTTTCAATACCTCTCTATCATACTCATTTTCCCTTTTTTTTTTTTCAAAGATCGTTAAAATTAACGATGTTTACAGAACACCGCCGATCGATCAATATCCAGTGACGATTAATTTTCTTCTTAACATCTCTCAATCACTTCCATACTATTTCCAATTTAATTCGGCACGTTAATAAAGTTTGGCAATAACAATTAACTCTCCCATAAAAAATATCACTTTCTCTCCCTCTCTCTCTTTCACTTTATGTCACTCACTCTACTTTACTTTGTACCGTTCTCTTTCTTTTTTTCAATCTTTTCCTTACTTTTGATCTGTCACTTAATCTTCGTTAATAGGGAATAACACGAATTAAGAAAATTGCATCTACATGGAGTATCGTTAATCAAGGTAGCCATTTTCAGGCTTCTCCTAGGTTATCTTCAATCCGTTATCGCCATTATCCGTCTTATCTATCAATTTGCCAAGAAACAGTCCGAAGACGCCTTGATCGGCGTTGAATTAATTACTAGATTAATTACTACCGATAAATCGTCGAAAATTTCGCGTATAACAGTTACTTATTTAAATGATGCGAGTATACGTCTATCTGTATGTGACACAATATTGTATAATTACGATAATATTTATTTATTTTCTTTTTTTATCATTTATATTCTATGCTATCTGCATTTTATGTGCACACACACACACATAAATATTCTCTGCATGTGTATTTTATTTAGAGTGTGTACGTGTGTGTGTATAGGAGATTGCTAAAGATAGTTCGTTCTACTTTACGTTGAATTTAGGACAAGAAATAAAAGAAAGAGGAGGAAGAAGAAGAAGAAGAAGAAGAAATTGCATGGAAAATTCTATGCTTTGAGAAAGAAAATGGCGATACACGATAAAAGATAAAGCCAAGCTGCCTTTTATCAGTTGATAAGGAATCGCATTAATAAGACTTTTTCAAAAGGAAGCTTTTTAACTCTACTGCACCAACTCTTTCTCTCCCTTTTTCGTTCTTTTTTCTATTCCTTTTTTTTTGTTATTTTCTTTCTTTCTTTTAGTACGAGTTGAAAAGAAATCGAATATGTGCATTGATTGAGTCCTTATTCTTATTCCTACTTCGCGTTTGAAGAGTCTTCTTTAAAACGTATTTGAAATACTAGAGAGTGGTCTATTTATTTTAAATTCTTTTCTAATACCATTAAGCGAAAAGGATTTTGGTAGATCTTTTCTCGGAGGATTTGTTATTAATAATAATATCTTGCCGTCGAGCATTATTTTAAAAAAAAAAACAAAAATAAGAAAAGCACGAGAATTTTGTTCTTTTATTATTTAGAAAAAGAAAGAAGGATAGAAAAAGGATTTCAATTCTAAAAATGAGCCAACTAGACTATTCTACTCGATTCACGAATAAAAAGTTCGTCTTTTTTTTCGCTAAATTTCAATGAAAAACCTAATTGCACGAATCGGAAAACGGGCAAGTATATTTAATCAATTAGTATTTTTGAAAAAACAGATTTTTACTTTTAGAAATAAAAAATTACAAGTATTTTTTATTGTATAAAACTATGTTTTTTTTTCTTCTTTTGTATGGAGGAGTGAATGATAAAAAATAATAAAAATTCTTGAAGTTGGACTATCTCATTTGATTCGCAAATATAAAATTGTCCTTTTCTCTGACGTTTAAATAAAAAAAAAAAAAATCGTGATTGCACGCAAGTAAGAAAAAAAAACGGATGTATATAAGAACAGAAAAGGATGAAGGTATTATTAAACGGAACTTTTCCATTGTATTGTTTCAAACCTTCGTGAGAATTGTCCATTCTTCGCCGAGGACGTTCCGCAATTTAGTTCAGAGAACCTGTTTCTATCTTTCCTCTTACAAAAATACTTTAAAAAAAAAAAGAAAAGAAAAACATTAAGGAAATAGTTTTCTCGCGTTCGTAACATACCTATAGAAATATCCTGTTACTTTCAAGGACAAAGATCTTAATTTATGATAAGACTGCAATCCCACAAAAAAGTTCATGAACAATACTAATGCATTTTTTCAATTATTTTTCTATTATTTTTAATTAGTCTTAATTCTTCAATTTTGTGTTTCGATATATAAATATATTTTTATAAAAATAAATATATATCCATAAAAAATTTATTTGTTTAGTTAATGCACAGATAAAATTTTACAAAACACACACACGTATATATTTTATATATTATAGTCATTTTTATAAGCATAAACGTCACGTGGAAGCTTCTCGGTCAGGAAGAATGATAGATCGATATAATATATAATTTTTTACTTTTTTATAACCGTTCGGATCTCTCTCTCTCTCTCTCTCTCTTCTCAGATGCTGATCTTCCTTAAAACGGAAGATTCTTTATTAAACTATGTGGTGCTATATGTGTAACGTGTTAGACGAGATGTCGAGTATAATATATGTGTATTCTTAAAATGGATGCTATCACCAAGAGGAAGGTCAATTTTTTTGTACCGATCGATCCAAAGGATGACCCTTATCAAAAACTGCATAAAAGCATTTACATATACATAAGTGAATGCACATATGTGTGAATACATATATGTATACGTTCGTATGAAAGAAAAATTTGGTAAATTCTATTAAGAAACACAATGAATAACATAGAGATAAAAGGAGACAAAAAGAAAGAAAGGGGAGAGAAAAAAGGGGAGAGGAAAAAGGGTAGGAAGAGAAAGATTTGTAGCGTGTTTGATCTGTTGGGTTGGAAGGTTAGATTGGTGAACCATAAATGATGGTACTTTAACCCGCTGGTCAACGCAGTGAAATGGAAAAGGTAATGAACGTATGAAATAGAAAGAGAGAGAAAGAGAGAGAAGATAGCTATTGGTTTTATTCAAGCTTTCAAGATACTTGGCAGTGATGAATCGTTCATTCTAATCCTAGGATAATCTACCACAGCTGATCTCTACGTGCATTCGAAATAGACCGTGTACAATCCTCCTTCTTTGTTTTTTTTAGTTAAATCCTTCTTTCATCTATAGTTCACTGAGTTGCATCACTGATAATTAATCGTTTCCTTTATCTCATCCTTAAAAACTTTCTATAGATAGAAAAAAAAGATTATATAAGAAGAGGGTATCATATTTTTATTGAAAATTTATTCATTATTCTCCTTACGGTAAATCTTTTTGTTTAAAAAAATAAATCGTATTTAAATCATTTCAATTAGAAATTTTATTTTTTGTTTGTTTTTTTTTCCTTCCTACTATTATTCGAATATTATTTTTATTTCATTTGCTATACACAGTTTGTGTGGATATTTTATTTTAGATTATTTAACAAAACTGTTCTCACATTTGTGAACTCTTTTCTATTATATTTTCTTTTCTTTGTATATTGTTCATAAATAAAAGAAACAAATTTGTATGTTATAACAAAAATAAAAAAAAATGCATCCCCAGAGGAGATTAAATTCAGTTTAACGTTGAACGAATATGGATAATCTCGGTATCGAAGTTTTGAAAAGTAGGGCAAGAAGAATGTCAATTTTTTACCATAAAAGATGCATAAACGATAATCTCCTAACTCGAACGACATGATATTACAGGAATAAAATAAGTTTATTTGAAATTGCATGTTAGATGAGAATCCGTAGCGCTGTTTACTTACTAATATTTAATATAAATATTCTCAATAGTTCGAACCCTCGAGCTATTTTCCTTTAGACCCATCGCTAACAGCTATTATTGGAATTTTGACGTCGGATTGTTCGCCAACACTTTAGGAAAAATTTCATAGGAAAATGGGAAAAATTCTATACATGTTAATCCTACACACAAAGCATTGTATCTATATACACGCAACATATATGGACATGAACATCGTATATTCGAACTTATATCTCAAGTTACAATAAATAAAATGTAAAATCTCTCAATGTACTTCCATAATATCTACACATATGCGTTATACATGCGGTGAGATAAAAATAACTGTCCTAATAAAAAGTTAAATTAAAATATTGTATTAGTTGTTTGTATAGCTATTTGCACAATTAAACAACTACATATTATTATTGCACGAACAAATTATTTACATCAACGAACACTACGAGGAAAGTAACTTTTATCTCGCAAAATCTCTGTATATTTTATTTTTTATATTTTATGTTATACATATATGTACAATAATATATCATGAGTATATGTAAAAATTTGAAAGTCGAACGAGTCGCAAAATATAAGTCCCGTGACATATTCTCCGTGTCGCCGATGTAATTTTCGTTTTTCGAGTTCGCTCATGTGAAACACTACATTGCATCGTTACGATTCATGCCTCAGGCATTTTTCATTTGGCTTCCTCTTTTGCGATCCGCTAGTCAATCCGAACAACTCCGTACGTCATCGTAAACATTTTTTATTCTATTTAAATTATTTACACTTCTCTTTCTCTCTTTTTCTCACCTATCTGTTCAAAAATGTTCGTTTTTCGATTACATATTTGTGTAGGATGAAAGAAATCGTTTCTCTAGACGGGTATGCATGTGCTTGTTTTGTTATGCGACACCACTTGAAAGAGTTTGACGTCTAATATTTCGTCGCAACAAAACCTCTCGAATATCCTTATCGAAAGTAAAAGAACCGTCTAGATGTTATGTTCGGGAAGTTTCGAAAACAACAGAGAAAAATATACAAAATGTAAATATCACTTTTACCCCATATTTTATTATTAATTACTATTATAATTTATTATAATTACAAATGACATCGTGTGTACAAATCTTTGATTCGATTATTTCCTTGATTTAAACCAATTAATAACATATTTGATCATTTAATATCGAAATTTGAAAATTAATCAAACGCAACAATAATTCACAATAATAATTTAAACTGTAACATATAAAAAAGAAAAAGGGAGGAACAAATTTTCGGTGTGTGTATACTAAATAAATAAAAATGCAATACGGAAATTTTAGACAAAAAATACAAGTATCGCGTGTCAGTTATTTAAAAAAAAAAAACAAAAACACACAAAAATCAAAAAGAAACTAACATGCTATACCTTTTTTATATATTTTTTTCAAATTCTGATAGAACTGACAGTTAACCCTTTGACACGTAGATACCAAGCGCCATTATGGGTACTGGGATGGTTATAAGGTCTTTCTCTCTTTTTCTTTTTTACGAGAAAGACTTTCATGTTGGGGGAAAAATTGTTCCTCCCGTATATAGAACGGGAGACTACCCGCGGTGTCGTTGAAATTGCTTTTCACGGAAAAATTCTTAGTTCATTATTTCTCTCTCATTTTCTTCTCTCTTTCTTACTTTTCTAGATTCTTAAACTTGATCGGACGACAAATATGATAAAAGTATTCGAGAAGTAATATCATGAGTTAACGAAACTATACTACATTCCCATGAGAAAAATGAAAAGTTTTACTAAATATTTCTTTCTTATTTTTTTTTTTTTTTTTAATATTCACTTCCATGATCCAGACATTTTTTTCTTTTTATTAGAAATAATATTTTCTTTTCTTCAAAAGTCTCGATCGAAGTTTTTGTAATTTAATTAACCGTAAATTAACAACTTTTTAATTCAATTGAATATCAGGAGAAGTATATGGGGCATTCCACGTCAAATCGACCCCTTTCGATTTGGCTGAAACTTTTCTACCCCAATGAAAAATTCTTTGAGAATTTTTTCAAATCTTTTTACCCAACCCCAAAAAAGTTATGAATTTAAAAAAAAATGGTTTTCTTTTTCAAATAGCCGTAAGTTTGTCAAAAATGGACTTATCAGGACATTTTGTTTTTTAAACTTTTTGTTTTTAAATGTACTTTTTGGAAAAAAGTATTAAACAAAAATTTGAAGTCAAATTCTTTAAGAGATTTTCGTTTTTTTTATAGTAGTAACAATAGTATTCGATAAGAAACGATAGCGTTCGATTCTAAACGTAACTTTGTCACCATCGTTTTCAAATAACTGTAAATTATTATCGTCAGTAGGTAGAAAAAAGTTTATCTCAGTGCTTTACTCAACCGTAACCGAGTGTTATATGTACACGAATCTATGCATTTATATGTGTGTTTCTAAGTGTGTTTATGTGTGTCGTGAGAAAAAGAGGGAAAGAGAGAGAGAGAGTCTCAACGTGTTAGTGGATATTAATGGTACTCGGTTATCGAGACCTTAAATCAAGCTACGTGGTTACACGAAACGTCTCGATAAGTGCGAGACCCTTAAATCTGCTCGGAAAAATTTGAAAAAACGACTTTGTCGCGTACAATGCTTTTTATTCCCTTTTGTTCATTTTTTTTTTTTTTTTATTTTTTTTCATTGTCTTTCTTTCTCATTGTGTCATTCGTTTTTCTTCCTTCGCAACATCGAGCAGCTTTTTAAAATTCACGGTCTATCCTATGAGAATCGATACTCATCCAGCATAACTAAAGCGAAAACAACGTTTACGTCATTTATGTCTTACGTAAAATCTGTGTCTGTGATAGAACGATTCGCGGTAGGTAAACTCGATCAATTCCATACAAACAAAACTAACATAATATTGTTTTAATTACATTTTTTAATTACTTTGTTTCAGTTATACACTATTCATGTTGTTTCTTTCACAATTTTACTATTTTTATTTTGTTTTTAAATACGATACAAATTCAATTTAATAAAAAGTATATTTATTTGAATTATTAGAGTTTTCCAGTGAGTATAGAATAATACAATCGTTAATGAAGAAATAACTAAATTCTTACAGCATATAGAAATAATCAAATTTTTGTAGTAAAAATCACACATACACACATAATATATAAATTATTCTACGTTAACTGGTAGTAAAATTCTCGCGTAATAGAAATAAAAAAAAAAAAAAACTCGAAATAGGAAACATTTCTTAATGAAAAATTCTTCGAGTTTTAACAAGCAAAGTTAGATTTTGTTTTTGGCTGATCGTTAGAAAAAAAAAGAAAAAAGAAAAAAGAAAAAGTAATTAGAGTTAGGTATAGAGAGCGATTAGATGATGCGACGACGATTCCACGCGATGAATCTCTTTGTCTCTTTGCATGAAAGAAAGAGAGAGAGAGAGAGAGAGAGAAAATGGTAGGGTAAAAAGGACGTCCTCTTGTTCGATTTAGCACGAAGCCTGCGGCTTTAGCAAGCTTTGGCGCGAACCCTGCAAGCTCGTGCTTCTTCCTTTTAATTATGGAAGCAACGAGTAAAGGCGTGACGAAGCATACTCGTTACTTACTTTTTCTTTCCTTTCTTTCTATCTTATCTGCATTCCCTTTTTTTTCTTTCTTTTTTTTTATCGCGTTCTAACGCTAAAAAGGAAGAAGAACGTATCCAGGCCTTTGCCAGATCTTCGAGCTCGTTTAACCCTTCACGCGACAATATTTTCCTCCTTTTTCCTTTTATCTTCCTTTCTTTTCCTTCTTTCTTTCGATCTATTGTACTCGAACACGAGCATAATCTCTCTTTACGTTTGATCATAATAATTATCATTAAATTTATTCAAAAAAACACGTAACATGATTTTAAATTAACATCTTACTCCTTGTTTTTGTCTATAAATAAATTAGATTTGTATTTTAATCACATTGAGAGGATACTTTTTTGAATATAATATATAATTTGTTTCTCAGAAATAAAAATAAAAAGTAAGAGAAGAAAAAAATAGACAAGGTCGTAGTGGTTGAACGAATGTATAAGTCGATTTTCGCGTGGCAAAAAGTATGGGTAAAAATCGAATAAAACGAGATGGGGTAAATCGTGGAGTTGGTGCATTTCCTCGAGGAAATACATAGGAACCATGGATAAGTGAGTATGTACACGAATACATGCTCTAGGTGGTACTATGATGGTACCATTGGATTCTATGTGCATCAAAGGGTGGTAAAAGAGAAGGAGGAGGAGGAGGAGGAGGAGGAGAAAGGGCCGTGAAAGAGGGTGGTTAAAGGAAAGAGAGACCTTTTGCGAGTTGACTTCCGTTTGGTGCGAAGCTCGCGATTCTGGTTCCTATGTAAATACGACCACCTGCTCGGAAATCAATTTTCAGAGTTCTCACTTTTTATCACGAACGAGAAGGAAGGTTAGGTCCGTGTCACCTGTAGAGGACATTTCTCTCCGTTTTTTTCTTTTTCTTTCTACTCTTTCTTCTCTCTCTCTCTCTTTCATTTTTTTCTCTTTTAATTTCATGGACGAAGAAAAAAGCTAAGAGCAAGTTAGAGAAAAGATAAAAAAGTGAAGATAAGAAACCAAAATCAAAGAGGTTGTTCGTCAAAAGTAAAAATACTAAAAAACAAGATAGAAAATCTCTTCTGTGTGCAATCTCATTTTCTAAAGGGGCATACATTTTGATTACTTTGAGAGAATATATTAATATGACCTAATTATTCAAATAAAATTAATTATAATATATATGATTATTTATTTTCTATAGTTTAATAATATTAAATTCATTTATTTGATGTAGAAAATTTATACTTTATGTTGGAATTCTTAGCGTAGATACTGATAAACGAAAGAGGTCAAGATATAAATGTATGCATTATGGAATAGTATATAATTGTGAGATATAATTGTTCTCGTATGCTGGAACAGAAAAAGTTAACTTAATCTTACGAATAAAAGTTAGGAAAAATGTATAATACGTTAAAGAATAACATGTCTATTCGAAAGCTTAAAAAAATGACAATGGAGAAGGAAAGGGAGAGAAAAAGTTAATCTAATCGAAAAAACAGTTTCTCGGTTGTTTTATGTTTTGTTTTACATTCAACGCATATGTTTAGATACCAATGTAGTCCTTTTTATTCTATTAAGAATCTCTTTGTCGAAATTGTAAACACTTGAACTTCGTGTTCACTCGGAAGGTGATTCGGTGGGCATCGAGTATACTGCGTAGCTGTTTTCATACTTATTGTCAGTCTTCTTCGAACGTTGAGAGAGGTAGAAACAATATTAGATAAGTATCCAATTTATTTCGAGTATACGTGTGTGTGTGTTATTTTGTATTATACAAATTATATTTATATGTGCGCGAGTGTGTGTACTAGTGGCCAGTGATATATATAACATATGTTCATACGTGTATATATTAACATCGTATATAAGCCAAAATAAATTTAATACGATTAATTATATAATTCGTAAAACAGGAACACGTTTAAACACATCTGATCAAAAGCTGAGAAAAATGATGGGTGGAGAAAAAACGGGTGAGGAGAGGGTAAGCTAAACGAAAGAATTGTTAGATATGTAATTATGAGAACATTGAAAACTGCATACTATATTGTAGGTTAATGCTAATATAGATCGTGTTTATATTTCGTATATTTCTTATATTCTCTATTTTATTTTTTATTTTATATTTTTCAATACGTTATCATTATAGTTCAATAAATAATTATATTCACTGTAAAACAAATTCTGTTAGATTATAAGTTCAAGATAGTTCTAGTGCGTGAAAGTTTCGAGTGAAAATTAATCAGACGTGTAGAACGTTAAAAAATAAATGACTTATAATAGAAATCATGGTGTCTATGCACAATTTTTCGCGAATATAAGATTAAATGATAATAATTACGAACTGTGAAAAATGCATGTGAAAAGTATCCTTGTGGTTTAATGATTTGTTGTCATTCATTGCTGAGAGTAAAGTAAAAATGGATAAAAATGACGCAAAAGAAAGGATATTAATTAATCTCTGTAAGTTGAACATTATATATGGAGAATTATATATATAAAGAAAACACTGTTTGTACCCCCTTTACTTTTCAATCAGTCATATTATATTCTTATGATTAAAAGAGAGAAGAACATTGAAATATTATATAAATCGACTTGACCGGGTTATAAGAGAATAGACCGGATAAATTGAACGTAGACTTGGACGAGGTTTCGAGGACGCGTTCCACATCGGGTTGGTTCTCGATTGATGGCACCTATCTAAATATTTATCGTCATTCGTTATGAACCAAACCAAAAAATCGATCCTCTAGAAGAAAAGGAAAAGCTATGAAATATTCGACAAACGTTAGGGATCCAGAATCTTTCGTAAATATTTATGTACACACTTTCTCTTTCTCTCTCTCTCTCTCTCTCTCTCTCTCCTATTGTTCTTTCTTTTTTCCTTTCTTTTATTTATTTTCTCCTCGTTATTATTTATTACAAGTATCGATAACTTTTTTCGAATCTATACTTAATTCTTCTTTCTTCTTCCCTTGTTGAAAATTTGATAAACGTCTGGCTCGTTAATTTTCAAGATGTTGTTAAGAATATCCAACGATAAAAAATTAAACACGATCGTTTTTACTCAAATTCACGAAAATGTTGTCTTAAAGTACATTACTGTAAGAGTTTGAAAATATCGAACTAGGTAAAGAACTCGACATAATCATTTTATTATTATTCACTCAAAAATGTTGTCTTAACGAACATATGTGATGAATTTTCGTTAATAAAAAAATCACATATACGTTTTTTATTAATTATTATAGATCACGAAGCCTATATAGATAATACAGCGTACGATGAGTCGATGTTCGATTAAAAACCGATAGTTAATCGATTGTAAATAAATCTACACGTACAAACTCGTATATCGATTATGTGTACTTTTATTTTTTGTTTTTTTTTTCTCCATGCAATTCTTTCTGTCTTTATTTTTTGTCGAGGGTTGAAGTTGTTTTTTCAAAAAACACTTTCCTGTCCAACATTCGATAGTGTTTTCGTACTAGGATTAACGTGTGCCGAGTTTTATGTAAAAAGGAAATAAGAGAAAAAAAGAAACGGACTTGGAATTGTGTATTTATCTGCGATATCGATTGACAACAAAAAAACAAATAAAAAAGGAAAAAAGAAAAACAAAAAGGTTAAAGAACATTGCACGAATGAATGAATCGAAATAAGTAATCGAATAGAAAAGTATAATTGGGTCAAGTTATGCATAAAGTTACCAACCTTTTAGTTGTGATCTGAAATTGAGTAAGTTTAGTTAAAAGATTTTAATAAAAAAAAAATTAAAGAAAAAGGTAGCTTTACTTTAATCGAATACTCCGAACAGATTTTATTTTTTTATAATTATTTTATTTTTTTTCTAAATGACTTGTTTAATAACGAATAGTATAATCATCCCTTTCAAGTCATCCAAAAAATGAGGATAATAATATTAATTTACCGTAATTTTTGTAATTACATTTGTAATAATTATTTATTTATTTATTATCTTACTGTGTTTGAAAAATTTATTAAAAATTAGAAAGTACTAGCAAACAATTCAATTGCAATTTGACTTAAAAATCAATTACAAGTAGACACTTGATGATCTTACGAAAAGAAAAATCCAATTCAAAGGATTAATATTATTTGAATTATAAAATGGAACGAAAAATGTTGTAATTTTTATTTGAAACCACAATCGCACAAACCGGGTTTAAATAAATTTGTTTAAAAAGTTAATAGGTTTGTTCATAATTCGATCTAATTGTTAAAATAAATAAATGAAAGGGACATTTGAGGAATGAATTGATGAGCTATCGAGGAAAGGTTATTATAACGTGAAATGTATATCTCCTTATCGGATAATCGAGGTCGTAAGGTCACCGTATGTTACTCATCATCGTGCAATCAAGCATACAATAGGCTCGATTACTCGTCAATGCAGAAAATCCAATTATCCGAGTAGAATTTATACCTGCTGAATATGCTTTCGCGTATGGCTCTGTCCCGTGGTCATCAATTCAACAAAGATAATTAAAGTGATATAGACAGTAACAACAAAAAATAAAGAAAGAAAAAAAAAATTAACAAAACCAAAAAAAAGAAACTTTGAATCGTGTCACTTGCTTGTGTTCATTTATCGAACGTTCACGCGTATGTTATCTTTCTTTCTTTCTCTTTGGTTTTTTTTCTTTTTTTTCTTTTCCCCCGGTTAAATCCACTTTTCGCTTCCTTTAGCGCGTATCCGTGCTAATTTATTTTTTGCTTCTATCGCGATAAATGAACGACTGATATGATAAAACAACGAGCAAAGAATACTTTAAAACGAAAAAGAACAACCAAAATTTTCCTGGGTTGCGATATTTTGTAGTTAGCGTATTTATTTTCTTATTATTAATTTCGTTAGTAAAACTATTTTTTGTATCATGATAAGACGTATGGAAAAAATATCTTATATAATATTTATTCATTATATTAAATATTTTTATTCTATTTACATATGAATTATTTTAACGAAACTATTACGCGAAATGAAATATTTTGTAAAAATATATTTTAAGAGATATTTTGTCACTTGCGAGAAGTATTGTGTGTTTTATTTTTATGATTATTTCTTTTCTTTCTCAAAGAAAAGAAGAAAGACAGAGATAGACTGTTGAAAAGGTGTTAGATCAATATCGTTTGATATAGTTTAACGATATCACCCTTCAAAGGCTCTCACCATCCTTACAGATTGCCGTTAATTACTTTCCGATCGGTGGAACATCACGTCAAAAGATGCTTTGTCAGAGATCGCTCATCCCTGCGTGAAGTCTCTCGGACTTAGATACTCTATCTAAAGATAAATGTGAATATCACTCGCCTATTAAAATTTATATCAGATAAGACGACTACAATTAATTGCAGGGACGATTAAATCGTTACAAGGATATTATTAATTATTAATAATAAAATGTATTATTATATAATTAACTTCTCTTTCATCTTCATCTTCTTCGTTATATCTTCATTAAATGAAACACTTATAACATAATGAACATAACTATATGAATATATATACATTTGTGAATATTTTGTTAGTATTCATATATCGTAAGCCTATTGAACTTTCGATGGAAAATCAATAATTTTCAAGGATAAAGACGAAAATAATCTTCTATTCGCTGGTGAAACCAAGTGAAAATCGATTAGATAGGGAAAAAAGATAGATAGATGGATAGATAAGGCATGTAAAAAAATAAAAAAGAGTGGAAAGAGAATATCGAGGGATGAAAAAAAAAAACGAAGATGAATTTTTTCTTTTCTTTTCGGGGTTAAACTCTTAAATCTTTAATTCGCGTTTGTGAAGCTTTCTCTTTGTCGAAGAATATATAACGCGAACCAATTTCACTGAGCTAAAGGAGGAGATCTATGTACGAATCTCTATGTACGAATCTCTATGTATGTATATATATGTAACCAGAGGAAACTGAAGTAAGTACTTGAAACGCTTCACGGGAGATCTGCTTGCGGCGTTTTTTAGTCCAAATGGAAGAACACTGATCCAAGTTTACTGACAAGTTGAATTTGTTCCTCGACTCCTACGGAAAAGATAATCTCGCAAATGGACAAACGAATTTTATCTTGGATTGATATTACATTAACAATTCTCTAGAAAGAACATTCTAACTTTTTATAACCAACTATCTTTTATTTTATTTTCTATGCTAAATATTTCGAATATAAATGAACAAAAAAATATAATTAGAATGAAAACATTTTCTCTCCTTTTCTTTTTTTATCTTTTTTTAAATTAAAATATATATATATGTATATAATATTAGAATTAAAAGATTCTCATCTTTTTTTCGATCTTTATGTATTCATATTTACATTGGACCTTTTTTTTATTAATTATATATATTTCATATTCGTTCAATTAAATATTTGAATTACTTTATGATTTTTATCTAAATCTTATTTATCGGAAATAAAATTTGTATCCTAGTGATAGTCATCGAGACGACACTTACTTGAAATTTGATGGCATCACGCTCGATCTGCGACATGTTCTTGAAGATAGTATCGATAATACCAACGAATTTGTCACGCTCCAAAAAGCTTGCTGTGTCCTTGTCAAAGAAATCGATGAAGTCGTACAGAATGAAGTACGTTCCTGAAACAAAAATGTTCACGCTCTTGTTAATTATCCTCTTCCCTTCAATGCTCTTGTTTTACGAGTTCTACAAGTCATCACATTTTTCTTTTCTTTTTTAATAATAACAAAAAATCATTCGACACAGTGCGTTAACGAAATATTCACAATTATAATAATAAGAAGAATTTAACTTTTTTTTTTATTGATTTGTCACATTTATAATCAATTTTTCTTACAATCAATTAAATATATAATCAAAATTATTCTTACACAAATACACGCAAAGGAGAGAAAACTTTCTTATAAATTGTAAAATAAAAATACAATATTATTTTGTTAATACTTCGCGTCGGAAAAGTAGTAAGGATTATAAAAAAACTTGAACATTTATTAGATAGTCAGGAGATAGTTAGTAGTTCGGTGCACGTACACGCGTTTACCCAATGAAAAATAAGGAGACAGAAAAAGGTTAAGGTAGAAGAGAAAAGAGAATGCGAAAGAATACAAGAGAGAGAGAGAGAGAGAGAGAGAGAGAGAGAGAGAGAGAGAAAAAAAAGAGAAAACGGAATACTCGAGAAATACGATGTGGTGTTAGGAGAGAGTAAGGAAAAAAGAGAGAGAGAGAGAGAATGAAAGAGGGTGGGACAATGTTTATGCGGTGTACACTTTAAGCCGGACGATATCAGTGGATTAGCCACGATATTTTACAAAATAGAAGCTAAAGTGAGATAAGAAGAAGATTGTATATGCGATAAGAAAGTATAATAAGGATAATTAGATATATTGCACATTTTTAGTACTTGGAACCCTTTGGACTATTTTTGTTTGTTCGTTTCTTTTCTAATTTCTTTTTTTTTATATATATATATTTCTATCTTGACCTTTTCCTTCCTTCCTCCAACTTTTCCGTGGTATTCTTATATTTACGTGTAAATAAATAAGTACGTGTAGACGTGAATACGACACGAAAACTCCATTCCTTTTCTAGTACGTAACAGTAGAGGTAAAGGAAGAGTGTGAGGGGGGCTAGGTAGTTTTGTTGTAGGTATATAGTTTGGCCTTTTGAAATGCCTAGAAAAGGCTTTAAAAAGGATTCTTTGGAAAAATGCATTTTTCCGATATAAAGGATTTCCTGTTGTCAGATATTCCAGGGTGCCGAAAAGAAAGGAAGCATATGGATTGTAAATATTTTTCATAACATCCGCGACACACCCTCTATGGCTAGGGGTTGTCCTCTTTTTACTAGTAGTAGGATGCCAAAGATGTCTCTTAGAATACTTTCTTATGTGCATGCGTTTATATGTGTATACTTATTTGATATGTATGCCATACATATATATATACTTACTTATACGTATATTCTCGCATAAATAGAAATGTTCGAGATTCGCCGGAGGGTTACCATCGTCGTATACATACTGAACAGATATATTTTGGTACATAAGTGTTATATATATGTGTGTGTGAGTGCTAGCCATTGTTTTTTTTTGTTCTTTTATTTTACATCCTTCGAACCGAAGGACATCCCAAAGCGTTGGGTAAGAAGAACATTCAGAATATCTTTTAATTTCTTCTCTTCGAAGTACGAAATAAAGATGGAAAGAGAAAGAGAGAGGACACAAAGACGAATTAAGAAAACGTTTTATGAAAAATTTGAAGTTTTCATTACTTATGTTACATCCTAGACTACTTTCTTTTTCTTTTATCTCGAGAATCAACAATCCACACCAATCAATACCCTCTTTCCCTCTAGCTCTAACATCCAAATCTCGCCACTCGCCAAGTCACATGCAATTCTTTAGGTCATTCCCTGATAAAAGCTTAACAGCTCGATCAAAAACATACCACACCTTTCATTATGCCACAAAACGTAGCAGCTATGTAAAAAATAAATAAGAAAGAGAGAGAGAGACGTTTATTAAATAATATGGGATATTATAATTATTATTAAAAATAAAAATACGACGAAGCATAATTATGTGTTAGATATTTCCTTTTTTTTTATTCATCGTTCCTTTTAGCACACGCGAGAAAACTAAATATAGGAAGACATGACGGAAGATAACGATGCCAGAATGACCACGTTGTCGTAAAAATAGCAAGATTCTCTGGCGACCTTCGTGGGATATTCAGGCCTACCGTGTAATCACCGGACGGATGGCTTTAAGTCAAGCCCTTTTTTATTTTTTTTATTCTGCAATGTAACCTTCTGAATTATAAAGAAAAAAGAAAGAAAGGAAAGAAATATCATTGCTTGTGGTTTTAACGCCGGCCGTTTCATTTTTTTACATAACTTGAATCAAATTCATATCAATTATTATAAACGTAATAGGCTGGATGGAAACAAATCTGCAATTTTTCTGCATAAGCATGAATGATCATAAATGATAAAATAGAAATATTGGATAAAATGTGTAATATTTTTATTGGAAAGACAAGATTATTTCAAATTAAGAATGTAAAAAAAAAAACATAAAAATAATTAAATCGTGCTATAGAAAGTCTTAGAATTTAGAAAGAAATTTATGATAATGTAATTTTTGTTCTTTACTTTGCATAATAGGAGGAATATATTCCAGAAATTATACAGCATTTTTTTTTATTACTTTCTTTTACACACGTACAGTAGAAAAATATATTTTCATTTAACAATTCTTACTAGAAAAAGAAAGAAAGAAAACAGATAATAAAAAATAATAGGATGTTTCATTGCCAATCTTTATTGAAAGATTAACGAGTCGGCTATCAATCTAATGTCGACCAGCAATATCGTCAATTCTAAATTAGCTTAAAGTATGTGCTACACTAATATGAACGATAATAAAGAGAAAAAGTGAGAGAGAGAGAGAAGACATTAAAACATTAAAAGGAATTATCAAGAATCTCCGAAAGACTTTGAAGAGGAAACTTAGAAATAGTTTCTTTCAAATCTTCAAACGACTTCACAAATTTTCGATTTAAATTGGCATATTAAAGAATTAACTTAAGTAAAGTAGGATAATTAAGATTCGTTATTTCCAATTAGTACACCCAGTACACAATCATATATATTTCTCGCTTAATTATGATAAAACATTATTCCCTTGAAAGAAACAAAAAAAGGAGGAAAAGAAACGATATATCAAAATTCTCTCATTTTTTTTTCTATAATTTTCCTCCACCGTGTCTTAATCTTGTCTTTCGAAATAAAAAAAAGAAGAAAGGAAAAAAGGGAAAATATCGTCCTTCCTCTATTCGCTTTTTTCTTATTATTTTTCTTCGTGAGAACAAACAAGGAAAAACGCAGGTGTAGATACCATTCTTCTACTCCTTTCTTCTTCTACTTCTTATTCTTATTCTTCTTTCTCCTCTATCTTCTCTTTCTCTTTGTTTCTTTCTTTTTCATCTTTCTTCCTAAAGAAAAAGTATCCTTATTTCCGCAACAACCTTCGTACACATTCTTCCTGCATCGATATTGAACGTGCAACAGAGAATAACGTAGAAGACAAATAAACAAACAAAAAATAGTATCTCTTTCACGAGATCTCATATACACACCTAAAATTGTATACGTGCACGCGATTACTTGTATATATATATGAGAATTCTTTCGAAATTCTTTCATAAGCTTCCGAGCTTTAACCCTAAACTTTTTTGTTATCAACGTCCCTTCTCATCCAAGTATACCTACGTTAATACCTTCTCGCTCATCTTTTTTCAACCAGGTCATTTCTCCCTTAACGCGTTCACAATTTCTTCTTACGCTTTACCACCTCTATTATGTTTTTTGGATCCACCCTTATTCCTCCCCCTTTGCATGTCCCCCGCCCCCTCAACCCGGAATATATTTTTCTATTCCCAACAGCTCCGTAGAAAAGCTTCTGTTCCGGACCACTTCATCCCGTGCTTACCACCCTTTCATAGTACTTGGCACGCCCTCACTTTTCTTTCCTACCACCACCCCTCATCTTTTCATCCCTTTTCTATCGTGTCTTAATCTTCCCTATCTCTTTCTCACTCTCTCTCTCTCTCTCTCTCCTTCTTTCTTTCTTTCTTTCTCTCTTATACTTCTTCTTATTATTGATCGTTCCCTTTTGTTAAAAGTAAAATGTTGAAAAAATAATGAAGATTAAATTTGTTAACATGCTTAAAGGAGTTTTTACTGTGGTAATTTTGTTTTTTAGAATAAATATTTTATCATAATAGAAGATAATTTGTGTGAATGATGATGTATTATTATATAGATAAATGATTATTATATATTTTATATGTGATAAAAATGTTTTCCCATGAAAAATAAATTTTGGAATATTGAAAGTGCAAAGATAAAAATAAGAACTAATGAAAGCATTACATGCATGTGGTGCGTTCAGCTTCAGTTACTCTTTGAGGTAGAGTATCTTTATGTAGGTTAGTTATTATAAGATCTACAGTTTTATGATATCGCAGTTTATGCATCCTAGTATTTGAGAAACGTAAGAGTTCAATATTTTAATACAAATTTTAACGAGAAAACAATTTAGTTTTAATCGATGAAAATATTATTATCGAAAATGTTACAATTTATTTTGAATAATTTATAGAAAGAGCACTTATTTGTCTATTTTTAAAAGAATATTTTTTAGTTCGTGTGACCTAAAAAGAAATTACCGTTATAATACAAAAAGGATTAAAAAGCACAGAGTGTGAATGATAAAATATTTAACAAATGTAAGAAAAAAGAAGAAATAATTAGAAGAAATATACTTTCGAAGATAATAATATCTTTTTCCCGATAACTGAAAGAACAAATGGAAATTATTGAAACTAAATGTAGGTCATACTTCGGATAATCCATTTCGTTAGTTATTCCACCTTCATTCGTTTGTTCCTTAAAAGAACACTTATAGATTACTATTTCCTTTTCGCCAGTTACCATATTTTCTTAACGAATATCTTTAATAACTTTCCAATCTTATACACACGTTTAACGGAGAGCATGTGTTCAGTAAAAATTCATAATTCAAATTAGTTTAAAAAATTACGATTATATTGTTCAATTATAAAGGGAATTACTAGTCGTGCAAAAGATTATTTTATTATTTTCTATTGAAAAAAGAAAATTAATTTTCGAATAACCATTATTTTCGTATACTCGTACATTTGAACATACAATGAGTTTCATTGAAATAAAATAAAAGAAGTGAAGAAGACAGATAGAAAAGAAATAGGATTTACGAGGGCTCGTTAAGTCTTCTTTCCACCGATAAACGAGATACTCGCGCGTTTATCGTTCTTACAAGCAACTCAAACCACTTTAACAATAATACGATCTGTTTTTCTTTCTACGAGCAGAAACAACGAATCAACCTGGCCCAAGATTGGCATTTTGTTCTGAGAATGAAGGAAAGAAATAAAGAAAGTAGGAAAAAGGGCGTCGCTCTGAACATACTTTAACCGCGATCCAATTAAAACTTACACGCGAAAAGAAAAGTTGTAGGAAAGGAAAAGAATCAAGGGTGATACAGTTGTGCGAACATTCCGATTATTATCTTCGAAATGAAATTGTTTTTAAGAATTATCTTTGTAGAAGAAAATAAAAGAAAAATTTATGAGATTAAAAATATTTGAACGACATTTCATTTGATCATTCACATAATTCCGTATTTTCTTTTATATGTATTATTATTCAAATAAAATGTTGGCACACAGAAGGATCCAAGGTGCTGTAGTCGAAGAAACCTACTATACTAGGTTGTAAAATAAGCTTCGATTCGATCTCGGGATGTTCGAGAAACGACAGCGAGGGTTTTATCGGAAGGACGATTTACGCTCGTCCAACGAGAAAAGGACTTGTGGCTTATATTTTTATATAAGAGACCTAGAGAAAGCTTTGAGCTTTCTTTTCTTTAAAATACACACACGTAAACACACTTACACGCATACCGTAGCTTTACGTGATTCTTCCTAAGAGTTTATATAAATTTTATGAGTCCCATTTTCCGTCTCTTCTTTTTATTTTTACTATCTCACGTTCTTCATTTATTAATACAAATAAATTGTATAAATTATATATTGTTAAATAAAAAAAGTAAATAATAGTTTTTCGCGTGTGAGAGAGAAAGAGAGAAAAGGGAAAAGAATAATAATTTTGCAGTTTTACCTAGGGCAAAATTTGACTCTTACTATTGTCACAACTGTGAGCCAAAATCCTTCCCATCCCCCTTTTCTTCCTCCCCAGTAGTGAAAACGAAAACGTATTTCCGACGTCGAAGGCGGTCCAAATTCAAAAGAACTCAATTACGAATCCTTCCTGAAAACTCGCCTGAGGCACATCGTGTCAGATTTTCGCCTATATCAAAGGGAGAACAAGTGAAATAAAGACAAAGACAGATGGAAGAACGTTGTTAAGTTAAAGATAGATAAAATGAAGAAAAGGAATTGAACTTAACTTCATTTTTACGATTATGGTAAACTTTCAAAATTTGTTGATTTTGAATTGATCGAATTGATCATTCGATGTAACACAGAAAATGTATTGTTCATATTCTATGAATAAAATGTAACAAATTTTCTATTTGTAACGTATTTTGTAAAAACAATTTGAAAGATAAATTCTTTGGTTTTGATGGGTCGAGCAGTTCGAAGCATCATTTTCTTCTTAAAAATTCGAAACTTTAATTTCTATTAAATTCCCTCGGGATATATTTTATATAAGAAAAACCAGTCAATTATCATTTACAAAATCGTATAATACATTCTCGTATTACATGCATCTCAATGTACTACAAATTTAAGAATCATTTAATAAAAAAAGAAAAATTAGGAAGGAAAAGTATAATGCAAAAATGCGAAATATATTGACATAAGAAATATAACAGAAGAAAAAAAAAATATGAGAAAAGATATAAAGGAAGAAGGAGGAAAAGAAAGGAGCTGGCGTCGAGTTTGCAACGTTGTCTCGGGGTTGAAGAGGGACGAGAAGGGATAAGGATGAAAAGCGAAGGGTTTGAAAAGCTGCACAAGCTCGGAGCTGCCTACCCCCGGACTTCACCACCACCCATCTCTATCGATTCAACAGCACCAACTTGTTGGCTACCTACATTGTCGTCGCACCGACGATTTTCCCGGCACACCCTCGAAATTCATCCCTTCTAGTCGAAAAGCCACGAGAGTACCCTTCCACTCAACAATCGTCCTAACATTTTCCAACCTTCTCCTTCTCATCGTCGTTCAAATCGTATACTTTAATTAAATTTAACAATTCAATAGGTATAGATTCATTGTTCATTTCATTCAAATCTTTTCATTTTTATCAACAATTTTTAAAGAAAAAAGATGTTAATCTGTGATCGATGAAATCATTCGAATCCAACGCAGATTGTAAATCTTTGATAATATTTTCACGAAGAGTTGGATCATTAAACTCAGTCTCTTTCGTTATCTTTAAAATTAGTGTTACTCGTGTACATTAATTAAAGTAAGTAATTATTATCGTTTGACAAATTTGTCAAGGTTTATCCACGAGCGTATCACTAGCCAACAACGAGCAAGTTTCCTTTTCCATTAAATTTCTTTTTTGTTTCACCGATTAAGATCCCTTATTCAATGGGGAACCTATGGTTTTAAATATGGAAGATAGGGAGTGAGAATCTTAATAACTGAGCTCGATTAATATCACGGGGTTTGCGACTGTCGTCACGCACGGGGTATTTAATCTTAAAGTAGTACACGTTAGGGGATTGAGAATAGAAAGAAAAAGATTTAGTTGAGTAAATCAACGCCTTGACACGCGACATAATCAAAAAATAAATTTATGATCCTTGGAAGAAAAATTAGATAAAATACTTTTCATTCAATTTAATATGTAAACAAATTTTCTTTTTTTTTTTAATACAACAAGTGAATCAAGTTCTTCAATATTTATAATTAATTTGGTTATTCATTATTCGTAATTATTATGAAGACACTTACGCACGCGTGTCGGTATGAAATTATAATATTTTTGTAAAAATTGATATTTTCTTAGAAATAAATAAAATACCATAGGAGAAGAGAAAATCTAATCGACTTCAGGCACGTATCTCGAGCTCGTTCTCGAACGATGGTTCGATTTCTATGGAGATGAAGCTCATACGTGTGACACTATCGATTGTATAAATGGCACCAAATTGAAACTAGTTAGATTATAGGATTTTTTTTCTTTTGCATTTCCTTACGATGTTGTTGCTCGTTATCCGAGAATTGTAGTGTAATTCAATTCGTGTTTCGCCAAAGAAATTCGAAAGATCCGAAAAATAAACTTAATAAAATATTCTTGTCGCATTTGAGAAATGATTTAGCCAAAAATGATCTCGATGATATCGTTAATTGTAATATAATAGGAATTCGTATATACAAAGCGTGTTGATTTATAGATGAAATTGGAAAATACAAGCGTATTTGTTTTACCTTAAACAACGAAACAATACAATTGCTATGATCAAATATTCGATTAAACTGAATTGGCATAATTGAATGTTTGATTAAACTGAATTCGAGTAATCGAGATTCCAGCGTATAAACAGATTGCTTTGGTTCACGGTGTGAAACTATTTTACTCTCTCTCTCTCTCTCTCTCTCTCTCTCTCTTTCTTTCATTCTATTTGATATTGGAAATAATAAAAAAATGAACGATTTTACGACGCGAGAAATGTTCACGAATATAAACGCATCTTATGTCAGTAGACGTTAATAGAATTCTGTCTTTTTCACAACGAGAGGAACAAAAAATATGTCTTGCATAAAGTAAACGAGTAAAAATTTTGACGACGATTACTACATCTGGGTAAGGTCAGAAGAAAACTAGTACAGAAAAGATAAAAATAAGATGGAGAAGAAGATGAAATAGGAGGCGTAAGGACGAACTTGTCGGTGGACTCGTTTCAATATAATTTACGTAACGAGTCCCTGCCATTGTGGTGAATTTCAAGTTTCCGGAATAAATTCAATGCCGAGGAGAGGTGAGTAGCAGCAGCTCGGCGTAAAAATACGAGAAAAACTTTTTCACCTAAATTATAGGAAGAGTTTTCGTCATCCCGAAGTAAAGTAACTCCGAGACATCGAACGTATATTTTCGTCTACTTTGCCTCTCTTTTTCTTTTTAATCCTTCCCTTTTCTTTTCGTTTTTCTTTTTTCTTTTTTTTTTTCTATTTTTGTCCAATTATAATATCTTGATAAATGTTTAGAATTGTCTAAGAAATAATTATCATTATTATTCAAGCACTATTATTAAATATATACAATATAAATTTTATCTATTAAATATTTGAAACATTTCATTTTTAATAAATTAAAGAGATCATTTTTGTTTCTTAACTTAAACTCAAACTTTCGATGAAACATTTAAAAATTGTCAAACAAAAATAATTTTGATAATCTCCTATTCTTAAATTAAAATAAAGTTATGTTATATTACCTAGATTCTCATATAAAATGAAAAAAGAATATATACAACTATTCCTTCTAATCAATTATTTAAAAATTATTATTGTTATTAAAATTGTTAATGCAATTACCAGATATAAATGCTAATTTATTTAACCAACGAGAATACGTTTCTTGTATTTGCAATTCAACTTACTTTCTTCTATTTTCTTGTCATAACTTTTATGCTTTCGTTTTTTCTTTCTTTCTTTCTTTCCTTCCGTATAAAAAAGGTGAAAGCTCGCGTGGAAAAATGATGGAGTAAAAAAATCGCGCATTGAACATATCTGTACTCGTTTTACAGACATTAGCAACGCAGGTAAAACGTGAATGCGTTTGCTTTTATCGCGAATACAAATCGAAGAGGAAACATAAAAGCCGAGACGAGTTCTCGCATTGCAAGCAAACGTGCTCGTTTCATACGAACACACACACACACACACACACATATGTAAGTATGAGCGTACGTAGTCAAGTACTTACTTACAAACGAAAAAAACCTCGAGCTCGAGTTCATTCAATCGTTGTAAAAACGATTATCGCGTTTCAGAATGTCGGAATAACGATCACGTTGAAAGATCGTACCACGGATTCAATTCGAACCGTTTTCTTTTCCCCCTCCTCCTATTTTTTAGAACCCTTTCTAAAGTTGATACATTTTTAAGCGTAATAGTTAATTAGAAAACAAACGAAATCAAATCAAAATTATTTTCATTGATTTTATCAATATATTTTACGATTTAAATCACTATCGTTAATTGTATGAATATTATTTTATAAAGTTTCATGCTTTCCAAAGAAGAAATTACCAAAGATTTGTAATAAAATGCAATTCGTTATTTTGTAAAATAGATAATATTATAATAATGGTAATGACTTGCTTAAAAATTTACTTGACAAATTTTTTTCTCTTTATTTAAATTATAAAATAAGAAAGCTAGAAAGTTTTTTGGTATATTTCGTATAGGAAAAAAAATTCGTGAAAAAATTTTGGGCAAAATCTTTTCAAGAAGAATAGAAATAATTTTGAACGGTTCGTTAGTCGAATTTGATTACACGACCACCGAAAAGAAAATGAAGCAATAGGAATGGATGCAAAAATGCGAATAAAAGGAGTAAAAGGACGAAGAAAAGGTATGGAATTGTTCGTGTCGTTGAATGAACAGCATCAGCAAGTAGACCAGGGGGGATGAGGAAGAGGAGAAGGAGGAAATAAAAGTATAAATGTATGAATACACCTACGAACGCGATTCACATTTTCTGCTGTTTTCCCGATCTGTGTTTTATTCATCTTCTCCTGATTTCATCCTCGTACCAATCCAATATCTCCTTGTTCATCGTGCATCGCTGAAAATGCAGTTAACGAACGTCATTCAAAGACCGTACATCGAGAAGTGTGCTTTTTCTTTCTCTCGGATTACTTTTTTCTCCCTTTTTCCTTTTGTTATCAGCAAAAATACAGAAAATAAAATTGTCCTCGTTTGAATAAACAGCATGCAAATCTTCATCGCAATTATAACATTTGTGAATGTACAAAGGAAACTCTCTCGATTCTTTGTTCTTCTTTTTTTATTATTCGCGTTTAATAATGAATTATTTCGTCGACTCAATCGTTTGATCGACTCAAAATAATGTAAGTACGATAAAAGAAAAGAATAACTCTGATAAAGAACATTTAACGAGGCACTAAAATTTGCCAACAAATATGCATTGAAATTGTTCAAATAACTTTCATTATATTCAATGTAACTATTAGGATAATTTAACAATAAACTGATCCATCTATCTCTTTTTCTCTTAGAAATATAATTTCTAATAGAAAAATGTACGGGTAACTATTAAGACCCATAAATTCGTTCATTATTTAATTAAAAGAAGAAAAAAACCTGTTGGATGTTCGTGGTATAATTAAATCGAGTAATTAACGTCAGATAATTTTTTAACACTAATTTTGTATTCATAAAACAAATAATAGAAATGAGAAAATGAGACTTATTCGTAGAAAATGGGATAGGTCCAATCGTTCTAACACGAAAGCATCGTTGGATTGCGTGCAACATTCGACGAGACTCGTCAATATATTTTCCTTTCCCTGCTCCCTCTCGACCACCTCCCTCACCCACCTCCCACACTTTACTTTCCTCCTCCGATCGTTCATGTTTCAAAGGAAGGCTTTCGCAGATATTCTTAACCACCGACGAACCGTAGTTATCGCATTTCTCGGCTTTTTACCCAAAGGGAATCCTTCAAAATGCTCGTTATTTCGCCAAACACAGATGTCTCTTCCTCTCTTATCTCTCTCTTTCTTTCTTTACCACGCCATCTTATATTCTTTCGAGATATATCGATTAAAATGTCTCCCCTTTCATCCTTCTTTCTTTTTTTTCCCTTCTCCTTATTTTTATTCTTATTCTTTTTATCCAGGAAAATTGTAGTGAAATAAACGTTAAGCCCAGGTAATCGTCCCTCTTTTAGTACGATATTTCGACAGAATTTCAAGATCTCTTTCAAATTATCATTTTCAAAATAAAGATTTTATTGTTAAATTAAGGAAATTTCAAGTATTTACTTACTTTTCATTTTATATGAAAAATATTAAATATTGGTGTTTTCAAGAAAAAGAACAAAAGATTTTGATGAAATTCGCGATTATGGTTGGAGTAGGTCAATCGATTGAAGTTTCTTTTAGTATGATTTTTTTGTTTGGTTAGTTTGTTAGAAAATTTATCGGGACCGAGGCCACGGCATCGTTCTAATGCACGCCCAGAAAAATACAGGTAGGTAGAAAGGAAGGAAAGAAGTAAGGTTGATATTTAGGTAGGTTGGTATTTAGGTAGGTTGGTATTTAGGTAGCACGAGGGCTTTTCGACGAACGACGAAAGGAAAGTGGGTCAGGGGTGCTCCATTTCGTTCTCTCACCTCTGCGTGCTGTTGCTTCGGCAAATGGCCGAAGGGGACGGCTACCTCAGACTGAACAAGTATATTGTTTTCTCTCTTCCATCATCGTACTTTACTACTCTCTTTTCTAGTTTTTTCTTTTTTTTCCCTTTTTCCTTTTTCCTTTTTCCTTTTTCCTTTTTATAACAACGTCGCATCCGAATCAAAAGCTCGAGGATCGTCCGGTGCTTTTATTTGAGCTTTTTTGAAAGAGAAATAGTGAAAGACAAAAAAAAACAAAAGAAGAAGAAGCTTCAAGTAAGACATTAAACAATGAAACAGGTGACGAATATATTCAAATAGAACAGATTGACGCTAGAAAAATAATCGGTCAAATATTTTATTCATTTTACCTTAAATCAGTTTCATTTTAAATAAGTTTTAATTTTATTGGACAATTTTTGGTCTATTTAAATCTCAAATTGTCTAGTTAATGGAAAATTTTGAAATACAAAACTCGATTATCTCATTCGTAGTCTCAATCAGAATTTTCTCCATCGAGTATAAATAGACCCATGAATTTGGATACGCAGAATTCATGAATAGGAAAACGCGTGTAAACGTTCTAACGTCACACGACACCTCTTAAATATTCAACGAAATGAATATACTACGATTAGAGGAACGAACAAATACAATAACTATAAAAATAATAATAATAATAATAATAAAAATAAGAATATTAAGAGTCGGGGTGATTCTCAGAAGGATCACAAATTCAACAGTTATAGAGTATCGATTCTCTCTTCTGAAGAGATATCGGATTCTTCTGGGGGAAATTTTATCGTTCTCTTTTACGACCACTCTGAAAATCTTCTTTCGACGCAAAGAGTTAATACTTTTTCCGTACGTTAAAAGAAAGAACGAAAACCACAAAAAAAACAAATGATTCCGAAGGGGTTGAAATCTTCAAATCTAAGATAAGATTCTGAGATTTTTAAAAGATATATTCTACAAATGGTGATTGGATTTAGACCATTTGTTGGTTTTATTTCCAAATTTTTCAATTCATATTCAATATTTAGCTTTGAAATTATATTTTTTTAAACATTTACATAAACAATATATTACGTTGTTCAAAAAATAATTTCATTTAACTTAAAATATATAAAAAGAAAAAAATATTGAAAATAAATTAATTTATTATTAAATTTTGTATCAGTGTCATAATCATAATAGGTTAACAAATCTTTTAAGCTCACATTTATGCATTTTCTTTTTTTTTATTTTCTATCCCAATGAAATAATTTCTCTCTAAAAATAGAACTACTCGATTTTATATTAAAGAAAGGAAACAATTTGAAAACCTTGATATTTCTCTTAAGGATTAGTAAAATTTAGGTAAACGTTTATATGAGAATCGAAACGATTCGATACGTCGATCCGTAGGTTTGCTCTTATCGATTAGCTACTTTTAAACGGATATAATTCCCAGTAAGAGGAAGCACGGTTGGAAACTAACAAGTTCGAGAGATTCTCGATACGACATTAGGAAACTCGAAACTCTCACACTAATACAATTTAGAATCGCGTTTCCAAGGCTTCGACCTAACGAGTTCACTTTTTCTATCTTTTAAATAAAGTATTACGTGCAATTTCAACACCAAAATGAGCCAAAGGTTTAACCTTTTCACGTGTCTCATTGAGATCTTGAGTACTAAATACAATAGAAGAATACTGAATAACTTTCGTTGATTATTAATTTAATTAATTTTTTGGTTTATATTATAATGGAATGAATCAAAAATATATTATAAAATAATATGTAAAAATTTGTTTATCAGATAATATAGCTTGAAGAACTCAATAAAGTAATTAAGTATATTAATGTAAATATTACTTTAATAATTCTTTTTCTTTTCATTGAAATATGATATCTTTTACAATATATTTTTGTAAATCAGAAAAGGGGGTATCAAATTTTTCATATTATTTAATAATTCATTGTCCTTTTTCTCTTTCTCTCTTTCTTTCTGAAATTTTGGTATTATGTATTCTTCGAGTGCATTTCGAAAACGAGACACGCCCAACTATAGAATGCGTGTACATATTTCTAAGTATATATACGTGTATATGTGTGTGCGTCTATGTAATAACATATCTTGAAGAAAAGGTATATACCATACCTTTACTTATTTTTGGTATTCATAAGGCGTCTCAGACATAAATGTATTTTCTACCAGATATATTTTTCCTTAAGCATTAGCCATCTAACGAAAATAAACGCGATTTTCGTGCGTAAGATATAACATACATCTCTTAATACATTAACAACCGGATTACAAAATCTTATTTTTTCTTATAAAAAATCAATCTTATTAATTGAATCATTTCTTCATTTTTCGTTAAAGTCATCTTAAAGTGTATACTTTGGAATGTTAAATAAATTATAATATTATACAATTAAAAGAAATATTTATAATTATTCACACATATAATACACACTTAAATTGTACATGCGCATAAACAATTAAAAAAGTACACGTAAGTAAACTTATGATTATAAAATTCTTTGTAGATTTGAATTGTTAATGAAAATATTGTTCTCTAATAAGAAGCACAGAACAAAAACACAATACGTGACTCATAACATTTTTTAGTAATCTTCAATAAAGCCTCTTTATTATCATTGAATAATTGCTGAGAATAATTGAGAGAATAAATAAAGTGGGAGAGAGAGAGAGAGAGAGAGAGAGAGAGAGGCAGAGGGGAACTAAACGAGCCAAAAATAAAATATAAACATTTAAAAGACGACCATCCATGGAGAAAAACAATGAAGGCATTTTCGAAACTACACATGTATACTTATATATTATATATACATATATTTATAACTTTCAAGAGGTCAAAAATAATTATCAGTCGAATATATATACTCGAGAATAACGAACGTTCGGTTCCGTCTTATTATAGTTAGTTTCATTAATTTTAATATCTTTTAGTAAAATTTTAGTTTCTTTTAATTAAATCGAAATAATTATATCATCTGAAATTATTCTAATCGTATCTCGGCTTATTTTTAGATAGGAAGGAATCAAAGTTTTTAAACTTATAATTTAATCATTTACGGTTTATATTAGATTGATAATAAATTCAAAATAATTTAATTATTTTTACAAATTTATAACGATTTTATCATTTTTATTATTTTTATAGAAAGAACCCAACGATTCTTCGACTTCATAATTTTATTATCTTTATCTTATGTAAGATAAATAACAATGTGTTAAGTTTGTAATTTCAAAATTTGTGTTTCATGCAGGAGTAATCTACCAGATAATTTAATATAAACCAGATCAACATTTTTTGAACTTGTAATCTTAGAATTTGTATTATTTTTTATACAGAATTAACCAACGATTCCTCGATCTCGTAATTTTATAAACTGCGTTTTACATAATAAATTTTATATATTGTACAAATATTGTTAGACTACGTAATCTTGTTATTTTCGTCTCATACGAAATGGAAAATAAGTTCTTGGACTCGATCATTTGAAAAGCTTATTATATATCTATATGTTAGTATATAGATATAACTATAACTTATTATATCTATTAATTGTATCTATCCTGTATTATAAATCATTACTTTCTCTCTCTCTCTCTCTCTCTCTTTTTTTTCTTTTACTTTCATTGACTCAAAACGGCCGATCAGGTCAACTACGATCTTATCTCGATGACGATCAATAATCCAACGAATGAGGTAAATTACCCAGGCCAATCAAAATCACATTACGTGCATCACAGATGTCGAGTAACCGAGTAACTCTAGTTAACAAGACCGAAGAAAAATGAACAAGATTTTTATACTTACATATATGTAACTCGAGTCACGTAAAATGTAAGACATTTTCTCTATTTTATTTTTCTTCCTATTTTTGTATTTCTTCTTCTTGTTTGTTCTTATACGAGTTTTAAACAACGTAAAACTAACAACGTTCATAAACTTTCATTTTAAATTTATATACATATTTTATTTTCTTTCTCTTTCTCGTAACTCTGATATAAAACATAAAAAATATTGTGAAAATGATTAAATCAACGTCAACATTATATAATACTTAAATTACAATAAATTTATTATACAACCGCGTGTTAATTAGTCAAGAATAAGGTTAAATATTCTTTAATTAAGAATTTATCATCGTCCTAATTTGATTGTAAAATGAAATCGATTCTTATCGTCAACTCGTTACACGAGAAGCTCGTTACGTAGAAAGATGGCAAACAAACAATGTAAATACTAGAAACAAAGTTTTCTCTCTGTAGATATAGAGATAACGAGAAATCGCAAAAATTGTACGAAATGAAAAAAAAGAAAAAGAAGGAGAGAGTAAAGAAAAGAACATAAACATGATAAAAAAAAAAAGAAATAAATGATGACATCTTTGATGAAGAAAAACGGATCGACTTCCTTTATTTATGTTTATCTCTTTTTATTGAGATATACGTTGTTAGGTAGATGCATAACTTTTCTTTAACAGGAAAAGCAAAACGCGAAGACTGTCTTTATATAATGAAGTCATATATAATAACCCGTTGTTCTTTTTTAGTTGAAAATGAAATTAAAACAAGGATGGATATATGAAAGGGTAGATAAATAAATGGATAATTGGATAAAAATAAAAAAAGAACGTAAAAAAAATTCCTTTGATCGTACAATTTTTCTTAGTGGAAACTTTTCTTCTCTTTTCCGAATGAGAAATGAATAAAAATACAAAAAAAGAAATAAAAATAAAAGGTGAAGATCGATCAAAGATAGATGAACAATGTTGCAAACGAGAACTTAGGGTTACTGGACCCACCCAAAAAATAAACGAAATTCGAGCCGCAAGTAGGACAAGCGTAGGGCTAACGTTTAAGTCTTGGAGAATTTTGTCCACACCCTTGAAAGTTTAGTTTCGATTGCTTACGCAGCAGTCGAAGTCGAGATCGACATTTCGAGGGCTCGACACTTTGCTGATATCTTTATACACGTACACATGTAAAATGTACCCTTCGTTCCGTCAGAATCTGGTAAATATGATCGCACGATAGTCCCTTCGGTATTTGAGATATATAATTAGATTGGAAGGGAAGCAAAGAACAAACGACACGAATGGATAACAAGGATACGATAAGGACCTTATTGTTTTCCTATATCCCTTTGGTATCCCCCTAATTCTAATTCTAATTTTATCTTTTTCTTTTTCTCTATTCTTTAATTAGATAATTATCCTGTTAATTGTCAAAATTACTTATATATTTTTAATTTACAATTATAGTTGAAATAATTCCTGTATCTAATAATCTCAATCCATTCCTTTAATTTTATTTCTTTTTTTTTCTCACAATTATCTTTACATATATATCCTTCTTATATTATTCCAACTAATTAATATATATATAATAAGTTTATCCTTTTTTAATTTAATTTTATTTTATTAGAGATAATCTATAGTAATGTTCGTCCATACTTCGTTATTTCGATTAATTTACACAAATAAAGTTATCGTTAACGTGTATCCTTTTTTTTTTGTTTCAAATCACTTTTCATTCTGTTTATCTTGTTAGATAGGAAAAAAGGAAAATAGGGGAAGTTACGATGGTCTTTTCAGGAGGAGAAGTGGTTGTCGCGTTAAATAGAGAACAACGATAGAAAAGAGGGGTTCTTGAAGAGGAGTGAGAGGGTCGATTTATCGAGCCATTTACATGCCACCTCGATTCGTTCTCATCCTCAGCGACTCTTCCAAAGTAAGGACACTTAAACCTACTTGGCGCGTGCACGCGTCGATTAACGGCCCTCCCTTCTTTCCCCGATATTTGCTTCCCTTCCTTTTCTCCTTCTTCCTCTCCTTCTCCTTCTCCTTCTCCTTCTCCTTCTCCTTTTCATTTAAACTAGTTTCGAAAAAACGAAACCCTCCATGCATATATATTTCTATTTGTGTTAAAGAAAGGGAATAAGTTCTAATCATAGGACAAATTTATCGATTTGGTAAACCGCACAGCGCGTGCTGCGAACTCGAAATTTCGATAATGTCCTTTTGGTAATTATCGTTAACCTCCTTCTTTGTTATTTGTTAAAAGCAAATGGTAGGGGAAAACTTGTAACGCTCCAATAATTATTTCTTTTTTTTTTAGAATAAAAGTCTTGTGTTTCGTATGAAAAATCATACGAAAAAGAAAATAAAACTTCAAAGAGAGTTTCATTTAAAAAGAAATTATTAGAAATCTTGTCTTCCATATTAAAGAAAATAATTGTTTATAAAGCGAAACACACAAAATTATTAATTAATTTACAATAGTTTTGAATTTTTCATTAAATTCATCTAAATAACTTGCATTTCCTACAAATGATAGTGAGAAAGAGAAAAGTATATTTAAATTGCATCCTATGTAACTGTATTATTCCATTCAACTCGTATGTAGTATTCTCATATACTACGTAAAAGTAAATACATTATACAATATTTCCTCATCCTTGAAATAGTTCTTCTCATAATAATTCAGTACCCTTTTGGATGCTACACGTTCGTCACAGTTCGTTCGAAATAATTACACTCTAATAAAATAATTATACTAATTGTACATTGTTATTCTCGACCACGACGAACTTCCATAGAACGAAGTTTCTCTAGTAGCTTTCGTTCAGAGCTTCAGAAACAGCAGCTGCAGCAGCAACAGCAGTAGCAATAGAGTAATAGTAACAAATTTCAACGTTATGTCAGAAAGAGAGAGAGAGAGAGAGAGAGAGAGAGAGAGAGAGAGCCTTTTCTCATTCCATCTTTCCTCTTTTCCTCCTCCCCCCTAAACCCCTTTACCTCTTGTCACTCACTCCACCAGTTTCAAAGAGCTTTGAGAAAATTTCTTAAAACTTGAAAGCTCCTTGGTACCACGTAGTATTCTATACTACAAACGATTCGTTCGTACCTTTTTGGATCGAAGAAGATCGAAACAAAAGTCGAAAGACTTCCTGCGAAAAATATTCAAAAAGTCTTCCCCATCGTAAAAGCTTCTTTTTCTTTTCTTCGTTTCTTTTTCTTCTTCTTCTTCTTCTTCTACTTCTTTTCCTTCTTTCTCCTCTTCTTTACTGTTCTTTTCTTCGTTGAAAACGACACGTCGAAATTCTATCGAGCGAGTTTCGATAGGATGCACAAGTGGAAAAGTCATTCGCGTATTTTATTCTAGAAACGTTTTCGTCCAAATGTTCTACTTTTGATTCCAACGATGTATGCATGTATATGGGTATGCGAGAGTAAGTGTATATAGGAATAACTTATATGGCTGACCTTTTCCTCCAATGGCGTAGTCATCCAATTAAAAAGGGCGACATTTTACCGTACTCGTTGAAACGATCGATTTGACAGAGGGAGAAAAAAAAGATAAAAAGAGAGAGAGAGAGAGAGAGAGAGAGAGAGAGAGATATTTTAAGAATATAAGTATTCCTAAAATAAAATTCGGACAAGGGAAACTCGATTTAACGATTAGTTCTCGTTTCCTATCACCAATAAATTACACGATCCATTTCTTAAAATATAATCATATTTTTTTCTCTCGGATAAAATTTCATTTAATAATAATTGAAAATTTGATTTATTAATCTCATTCTCACGCTTATTTATTCCTGTAATAATCATTTATTTTATTTTCCTAATTATTCGTAATTCTATCGTTCGTTAATATTTTCAACTCCGTTCTTCGAGATAACAATGTAGTATCGCTACTTCCTGTCAATTCCGAGACATTATATTCATAGTAATAAAAAATCAAGCTCTATGAACTTCCTCCTTCGGCATCTACCGCCTCTTTCCTCCTTCAAATAGTTTAAACCTACAAATGAAGTGATTTTCATTTAGTTTATAATAATAGGCAATAAGAAATGAAGATATAACATAGTAAAGGAGGATTTAAAAAATTGTTCAATAAGTTCAGGGATAAAAAAGAAGATAGAAAAAAATAAAAAAAAAGAACATTGATTGCATTTGGTTTTATTCCAACACTGGACGATAAACTACGAACTTGTGGAAATCGTAAAATAACGAAAAAAAATGATATATAACAGAAAACGTAGTGATAAATAAAATAAAAGAAAATGAAGTGTATGATACTCGAAAGAAGACAGTTTTCCACTGTTAAAAGTTACGACCAATCAAGCCCTTCTCCCTTTCTCTCTATGTGGTCTTTTCTTATTTTCCTTATCTCTTTGTTACTTTTCTTTTTCTTTCTTATTTTTCCTCTTTAATCCTTTTCTTTAGTCTCCACGAAAGTTAACGCGAAAGGAGAGATACTCGACTCGAGTGTCTCGCTTCGTTGACTCTCTTCTGGTATAAACCACCCACCCTCCCTTCCACCTTCATCCTTATCCTCCTTCTTCTTTTTCTTCTTCTTTCCTTCTTTTCTACTTTTTCTCTTGTTCAAATTTCTTACGTTTTTTCGAAAAGAATCTTTGGTTTCCCGTTTAATCGGTTTTCAATCGTTTTTTAATAAGATCATTCATTTTTTCTCTTTTATATTTCACGATTCGAACGAGAATAGAATTGAAATTTGTATATTTATTATCAGGAAAAAGAAAAATAACTTTACTCTTTTATTTTTGAAACAGATGTTACGAACGACATTTATCTTTATTTTTGCTATTTTAAACGAAACGTCAATTTATACGGAGATTTTAAAATACGAGATTGTTTTCTTTTTGTACCTTTTTTTCCAGTTACCTACAATTAAATATTTATCAATTTTATTTATCGTGATTTTAAAAAAACATTTCATGGCTGCAATACGCATTACATTGCAAGCTTTCAAATAATACTTCATTCCTCTCTTGTTTCTTTTTTTCTTTTTTTTTTCTTATTCTTTAAATTCTTATAAACCGACTGCAGCAACGCAACAAAAATTGCAACATTTGTTTGATAAATTATCTTAGAAAAAAAAAAAAAGAACTTTTAAGACAATTCACACTTTCCTTTACTTTTTACATTTTCTTCCGTCCTCACAGTGCGACACACTACACTTTACAAGGTAATAAGTATTAACAATAGATGTAAAAAAGAAAAAGAAAAAATAGAAAGATGTTGGTGACACGTAGCGGTTTAAAGCTACGAGACTTAAAAGTGTTTCATTTCCGTGTTCTATAGACAACGTTGTGTTTTCTATTTACAAGCGCTCAGAAAGGAAGAAAGAAAAGAAAAGAAAAGAAAAGAAAATAAAAGAACAGAACAGAAAAGAGATGAAAAGAAAATAGAAAATAAAGGAATGAAAATGTTGAGGGCAAGAAATCCCCAAAGATACAAAGACGAATAGAAGAAAAGGGGTAGAATTGTTCTATGTAGACAAGAAGGACTCGTTCTAGAAGCTTACAAAGCTCAGAAAGCTTAGCGAGCCTAGCATAACTCGAAATAATACACGCATACTTAGGCGTCCGCATGAATTACGCGTATGTAAAACTCATTACGCTCATTCTCTCTCCCTCTCACTATTTCTTTTCTCTCTCTAATTCTCACGTTCGCTTCAGAGTTTTCGAGTAACTACTTAGCCCTTTATCAGACTCTTCCTTGCACTATTCTCTCATCCTACTCTTCAAGATCTCGGAAAACTTTGCTAATATTCTCTGACAGCTCGATAAATCTGGCTTTCTTACTTTCGAGACAAATAACACCGACTTTACAAATTATTACGATTTTATCTTACTTAGTTCAAATGGTCACATTTATTTTTTCGTTTGCTTCAAAATGCAAGCGAGTATACAAATATTTTAATTATTAGTATTAATTATTAGTCATTTATATCAACACTTTTGTCATACACGTACGCGCGCATTTTTTTTATTTAATTTATTAATATGTATATATATAATATTTATATATGACTTTTATTTAATGTCATATATAATTATCATTAATTATTAATAATTTATTAACACGTTTGTTACACACATATACCAGTTTTCCTTTTGCACTTTATATAGTTAATTATATAAATACTGATGACACTTATTTAACATTATAGCTGCAGGAATTCATTATTAGTAATACACACGCGATTATTAATATAGAGATATTTTCATTAATTTATAATTTACAATGATATTATATAAATGACATTTAATACCATTTAAATAGCATACGAACCTTATAACAAAAACTAATACCCCTACGATTTATTTCAATTTCTAATGAATTGATAACACGTATAATCATTTAATAACTCAAAATGACTAATTAATTGGTACGTCCCGAAAGTTGAAATTAACTTTCACAATTGCATTATATCAAGATAAGATCGATGAAACTGTTTTATAACAATGATATTACATTTAGAATCGAGTACTAACATAACCAACAATAATAACAACAATACTACAATAATATCATAAACGTAGGATGAAACACAAAATGAATCTACTACACGTACTTAAAATATAATACATAAAACGAGACAAATGTATATACGCAAGAACGAACATCCGTGAATAATTTTCTTCCTTCATCTATCTCTTCCTCTTAAGAGATTACGTATACTTATAGATGAATATGTGTTTATACACGTGTGTGTGTGTGTGTGTATGTAAAGGTAGATATGAATGAAATTATGGCATAAATTATAACACACCAACGAATAATAGTACCACGTGCGAAATTAGTTCCGACAGTTGGTGTTATGACATTACCTACTACCCCGTTCCCTCTTCCTACACCCCCTTACCCCCTCTTCATTATTTCTCCGTCTACCTGTCTATGTCACTTTATCATTTCATTCTCTCTCTCTCTCTCTCTCTCTCTCTCTCTCTCTCTCTCTCTCAGTCTGTCTATCCGTCGTGCCTTTTCTCATCAAATTCGAATCGAAGTCGCGGAAACTCATGCTATACGTTTATGTATATACATGTGTGAATGTGTATAAATGGATGTATGTATGCAGGTATATGCATATATACAAACATATGTTTCTACATGCATTGAAGCGTTTACACTTGTCTCGTTTTGCCCCTCAGTAAGGCAATTAAACGTGCTGATTCATAATCTACGACATCGGAAAATAGAAATCTCTTGAATTGTTCCACAGTATGTACTATATTATGCAATATTATGCGCGATTATTACGCGTGCATGATCTTTTCTTTATGAGTAGATTTTCGTATCATTATAAAACGATTTATTATACGCTTTGTTATGAATTCGTGTTGTAAGAAAATTTTCCCTTCTATTGTACGTTTTTTTTCTTTTTTTTTTTTAGTATATATCATTTTTCCTTGTCTTGAAATTATTTTTCATTTTTATATATAAATATTTATAACTTGATAATATATATATATATATT
>NW_014569602.1:636625-717813 GCF_001313835.1 Polistes canadensis
AAAAAAAAAAAAAGAAAAGAAACCTCGACATTCAACGTAATTTTATCATTTCCACGAGAGATTTCCACAAATCGTAATCTTAAGATTTGAAAATAACTTGATTAACGTTGATGAATTATTGAAAGAAATAAAAAAAGAGAAATGAGACAATTATTTGATGACTCGGTTAGTAGCTATGTTTATACAAAAATGGTTTTATTTTTGATAAAAGACTGTCTCGTTGCCAATACTTTACAACTAAAATTACATTAGTCTGATATAAGCTATTCCTTATTTTGGACATCTTAATCGCGAAAACGAACGTCACTACTACCCTCGACGTCGCTATCTATAAAAAAAGAAAACTATAAAAAGAAAATACACTGAGAAAAGGAACGCGATAATTAATTTCTATCCCCACTTCTTCTTTTTTTTTTTTTATCTCTCACTCGTATCTACTTAAATATAGGACTGACACATACATAAATTCATAATCTCCGTACCTTATAATTAAGAAATTCGAAGTGTTCGTAAAATTATAACTCGAATTAGAACTTATCACGACCATGAACGATAAAGGTTAACAAATTGTGCCAATTAAAAAGAAAAATCATCTGATTATATCACTTTAATCAGATTTATAGCAAAACGGGCAAACAATTAAKTTATGCAGGTTATGCAAGTTATGTTTTAAATGTCTCACCCGATATATGTCTGATGCATCTACTAGCCTGACCAATTTTATAAATCGGTCGGGTTATATAACGCAAAGGTTAAAAGGAGGGGGAAAAGGAGGCTGCAGGTATAGTAGGTGAGGAAGAAAGAAAAGAGTGGTTTAACTGAATAAAGCTACCTTGATATATGTTCACATGGTACATTCTAATATATCTTATCGGGATATCGATTTCTAGGAGAATATTGCTTTTGAAATTACCCGATCCTTTCAGCAACGTGTGTACACCAAACGAGAGGATGTAGCATGTACAAAGATTATACATAACTGTAATCTTTCGGCCCAATTCAACTAAATTCTATCCGTTCATTCGAGCATTATTTTCATGAGATCGAAACATACAAATATAAAAAAATAATTTGTAAGATCAAATGTAAATGTTTTACATTTTATACAGACGAGCAGAAAGATTTCGAAAAGGAATGAATAAAAAAAAATTATACAAACCTCTGTTTAGATGTATTATAGATAATTTATTTTATACATTATTAGATGAATATTTTTATGTACTAAGGATGTTTCATTTTCTTCAGGATTATTTTTTCCCTGATACAAAGATTTCGTATACATCCCGTATATATTCGTATTTGGAATATATTTCGGTACCAAAAATAGTACAGATTTATAGATTGAAAGATTTGACAAGAAATTGACCTTTCCGACTGGAAAAACAATATTTCTTATCGAAAAATTGACATCTACATTATTTTGATGGAAATCGATGTAATAACGAATTCTTTCTCTCTCTCTCTCTCACTCTCTCTCTCTTCCTTTCTCACTGTGATTCGTTTTTGTTACTAACACGAGTACACCGTCGATGATTTTATCGCGCTTATCGTACGCAAGCATAAGGGAAGATTTACACCCCTTTCTCTACCGTGATACCACTGCGACATGCAACCTAATGCAAAACCGAAATCAGCTACGCTCTCGGTTCTATCAAAATTCACTGTACCAAGCTTCCTGCATGCACACATACCCGCACAAACATAACACAGTTGCACACTGTACTACCTAGTCTTCTCTCTTTTTACATCAAAGAAACGTATACATCCGAATCGAGACTGTGAGCGAAAGAGAAAAAATAGATCGTCAAAGTTCAAACCAATGGATTCAATAACGTCTACAAAAATAAATATTTCATTGGTACTTAAGGATGAAAAGAACAATGTTTCACGTTATTTTACTGATAAGAAAAACAAGACAGAAAAATAATATAATAATTTTATGTATTGATGCAAATATTGTATATAATTTAAATATATCAGGAAACGATATTTCTATTTTCGTAAAAGTTCCACAATTCGAGGTTAAAGAAAAGTAGCTCGAGTGGTAATTTGAATAATAAGTATTCATGTTTCGCATAGCTGCATGGTTCAAATTTAATGATAGTAGTTGACAACGTAAGGTACATATAATATATAGTGCGAATAATAAAATATGTAATCGAGTTGGTTCGATATCTATCTATCTATAAGTTAAGTTTTCAAACACTTGTATAATAATTTCAAAAGTATTTGAATTTATATACGAAGACTAAGAAATGTGTTGAATATCTAATGTAAGCCAATTTCTTGTTCAACTTCTAACAAATAATTTGCAAGTGAATGTGGTATAATAGAAAATGATTTATTAAAGTTATCCGAGAACATTACATAGATATTCATATCTCATCCTATAGATAGACACAGAGAGATGGGTTCAAAGTTCTTTGATAGGTTCAAAGTTTTTAAATTATTTTCAAAATTAATTAACATACCAAAAGTCTTTTTCTCAAAATACTTTTCATTGACTAATTTTTATCTTATAATAAGAACATGTATAATTTTAGTATAAAAATAAGAAATAAAAAGTGGCCTAAAAACACGATTTTATAAATCCACGTCAAAGATTTTACATTCCGTATATACGTGCGCGAATTTATTAAAAAAAAAAAAACAAATAATAATAATAATTATTTAAATATATAACCAGAATTTGACGTGTACTAGTAAATGAATATATGAGCGTATAGAAAGGAATAAAATAGAAAAAGGGGCACGTACTAATTACGATGAAAGCCGTAGGTGGTTCGATATCGAGGACTCTCTATCAACGGGCCATCGAATTTAGTATCGAGTCTAGAACGATGCTATTCAAGAGACACGCTTTCCACTAACCACTTCTTTTCCCCTCTCTCTCCTTCTCACTCACTTCCTATCCCTATCTCTATCTATCAACCTTCGCACCCTTTACGAATAGTCCACCGAGCTTTCCGAACAGACTCTTTTCACTTTTCATTCGTGGGCACAGGACTTGCTACGAGAGAGAAATAAAATAGAAAAAAGAACCCTTCGGAAAAATTGGGTCGGGAAAACGCGAGTGAACGTCCTTTGATACTACGTACTTCGTATTCCATTCGAATAATTATGCCTTTTGTATCTATCTCGTTTCCCTTTCCTTCCCTTCTATTTTCTTTTATTTCTTTTCTTTTCTTCCCGCTATTTCTCTCTCCTATTGTTTTGTATTTTGCACCATGTATGTATATGTTACTGTCAAAGCCGGAAATCAGGCATTACTAGTCAATCCTCGGCATTACTATGAATGTGAAGAGCCTTCAGACGAAATCGGAAATAAGACTTTTTCGAGAGTTTTTCGAACATAAAGAGTTATCGAACATAATACTTTGATATTCTATACAATATCAAATTACTATTTGAACAACGTTGAAAAAAATACATTCTCGGGCACAGCCATACGCAACCCCTCCCCCTTAAAAATTTTACAAAGAAAAGATTGCAATGCAACTTTGCTATTTCTTTGAAAAGTTTTGGTAAATAGTTTTTATACTAAAAGTGAATAGATTTTAATAAAACTTACATTAAATTAAAGTACACTCTTTTGTCTAAGCGTAGAGTATCTTTTCGCGTTATAAATCAATCTGCAAAGGTTCATAAAATGGCAAAGAAAAGTTGGCGGATCAGGCATTGTTATCATTGCCGGGGGAGGTTTGGAACCAGCAATGACGGATTTCCGGCTAACATATATATGTATGCAAGTGATGTGTAACCGTATGGCCAATCAACGAGACGTAAACAAGTCCACCATTTGTACAATTTTGAAAAGGTACCATTTTGAAACGCCATGTTTTCTACAAGTTTCACATTAGTCTTCTTGATACTTTGATAGCTTTGCTGTATCCTCTTTGAATCAATGAATTCGTAGAATGATTTACTACCGTAATAAATATAAACTTTTGGTGCTCGTAACTTTTCCAGCTTTACGTTTGATTAAAAAAGAAAAAAAACGTAAAAAAAAAAATTGAATGAAAAATAAGATTGCCATTGGCCCGCTCGTAAAATTTAGACTATTTAAAAAAAAAACGTACATAATATTAACGTATACAAAATGTATGAATTATTTACACTATTATAAGAAGAAAAAAAACCAAAAGAAAAACCCAAAAATGATCAAAACGATCGGAAGAATATCACAAAAAAAATGTGTATAAATTGTCAACAAACAATCGCACACAGCAATAATTTTATATAAAAATATTGATAATGGGGCGTTACCATGGTGTCTGAAACGAAGATGAGTTTCTGAATAAGCAGGAAACTCGATATTATTTTCTTTCCGTTCAAGAGTAAAATGAAAAAAGAAAATGGTTGTAATAGAAGAGGAAAAGGAAGGGAAAAGGTAAAAGAGGATACGAATTGGAATAAATTTTGACCGAATGCTCGGAATGGATGGCACGCTCGTGGCCGATCAATTTAAATGTTACTGGACCGCGATAAAACGAAGCGAGAAAGGAAGACAGTAGTCGAACACAGAGAAATGGAAAGAGAGAGAGGGAGGGTGCGAGAGGGAGAGGGAGAAAATTCGTAGAAGAAAAAAAGAGGATAAGTTTTAAATCCACGCGAGAATCCCACTGGTGTATGAAAAAGACAGAAAAGAGGTGGCAGAGGGTTAGGGTAAGAGTAATCGAGGAGGAGGGGTGGGGGAGGAAGAGAAGAGGAGGTGAGAAAGAAAGAGGAAAGAGGATCGAATATATTGCGAATGCCTGTTACGGACGCTTTCAGAGCGTTTGTGAATTGGCGCGTGTTTACCACGCTCGACCGAATAAAGCTCGCACACACACACACACACACATTCTTGTCGGAAAACAACGAGAGAGAGAGAGAGAGAGAGAGAAAGAGGGAAAAAGGAAACGAGAGACTCGTCTTTTTACGTTTAACGCAAACTACGAATTTTCATCTATTATTTATTTTTATTTATTACAATTTTCTTCTTCCTTTTGGTGTTTTTTTCTTTTTATAGATGTGGAGTGAAGAAATAAATTTGGACACGAGTACATGCATTTTATTTATTATTTATTTTCATTTATATATATGCATATATCGTACTTTTTCTTTTTAGACGAGGGTGTGGAACGAGTACGGAAGAAATTGAATTTAAAGAAATATTATGAATTTTGAATCTTACGCGCGGGAATAATTTCGATGCTTGGGGAAAACGTTGATTAAAAACTTTATTCGTACGAAAATGGGATTGAATTAAATGAAGGAATATTTCATAAATAAAAGATTTAATCATTGTCGATGGATATATATATATACATATATGTGTTTTATTAAAATCATGACACGCAATGAAACTAATTTGATTATAAAATTTATCATTTCGTTAGCTAAGTTTAAATTACGTCTCCAACAGATTTTCATAGCTTTCCAAGAAAGATCAATCGACGCAAATATGTATATTTTAAATGACCTAATTCGATCTAGCAAGCAAGATTGAAAGAGAATTTCGATTTCGTATAACATAAAATAAAAATGAACAGTTTGATGGAAAAAAGATTGAGAAAAAGGATTCTGGACAATTTCCTGTCTAACCAATACACATATATGTGCACACACATACTAATTCGCTCACAGTTATTATATATATATAATATATGTGGAAGGATAAGGAAGTCTGCAGATTGGGTTTCTGAAGGATTTTCTGATAACACTTTGAGGTCTTCGAAGTGAATCCGTTACTCGAGTTAAGAGAGTGGAACGAACGATCGCGAGTGGATTTAACAAGTTGATTCTTCTAACGAATTTAATTAAACGCATTTCGTCCTTGTACACTCGAAACCGTTCGAGATTATTTCGAATGTCCTTCGAAAGATTTCTAACTACCAGATAATTCTATTTCTACGTGAATCAGACTAAGTTGACATAGTAACTTACAAATATCTAAATTATTATCACGTTGCATATAACAACGGATAAAAATGGATGATAAAAATTAAATCAAAGATTAGACCACAAATTAGACCGAAAAAATACATTTTGCAATAAGTATTTCCACTTTTATATTACACAAATATCATATCTAGGAAATCGTAATTAAAATTTAGATTTATAATGGATAAAAACAATACAAGGATGTTTAAAAAGTATAAATGAAAAAAAATAATAACGATAAAGTATAATAGATAAAATGAATGAAACGAAATAAATATCGTAAATCGAAATCCACCATTTAGCCAATAGACTAAATAAATACAAAATTATATTTTGTTTCAAATTAAATTAATTCAATTTAAGAATTAACAGTTATTAACACAATTTTGGACTTAAATAAGATTAGATGTATAGTACGAATGTTTAAATATTAGGTAAAAATGTTCTCGTATATCCAAATTGTAAAAATAAACGATAAGAGACGTAATATCAAACGGATAGAATGTTTGTACCGTTTCGTAGATTTCTACAATTTTCTTTTACGTGAATTCAAGTTTCGAATACGAAGAGATCTATGCTAGGAGTCTTTACTCTTGGGAGACAAAAATAGATCGTCTGTGGAATATTTTCCAGAAAGAGAAAGAGAAAGAGAAGGCGTTCCGTTCGCAACGGTATGCACATGCACACGCATACATACTAGATCGTAATACCGGTGACATATTTCGCTTATTCTACCATGTCGTAAAATCTCGCGTGTATTCTCATGACCGAGTGGAATTCTCTCGTTCGAATTATTCCTCGAAATTCTCGATTGAAGAAAAGGAATGAAAATATATAGATCATTACGTGTCACAATTTAAACTAATCAGGATGCAATATTACTTTCTCTCCGAACTCGTTTAATTATTTAGGAATTGTTATATTAAGAAATATATGATTTATTTTTCGTTGCACATTCATTGAGAATTATTTCTAAGATTCCTGTCAATGTTGAAAGTAAATGAATTTTGTTAATTCATAAACGAGAAAAATTAAGGAATTGGTGGGGATAATAAAAGAAAGACTGTAGAAAACAAGAAAAAGATGATAATAGTAATTATATTATTTTCCTGCAGTAATTGCTGCTTGTCGTAAGAGGCGAATTAAAGGGAAACCCCTAATAGACATTCACCCTTTCTCTTCTACAATAACATGATAATAATAATGATTATAATATTGGCTTTAAGAATTAGTAAGTAGTAGAGAGAGAGAGAGAGAGAGAAGGTACCAAATGATTGAAAAAGGAAGATAAGCAGAAATGTCGATTTGGTGTTAGGGATATTGGTAAAGAAAGTCATTGGAAATTCGGGATCGATCTCGACAAATTGCAACGCGTCAAGTTGGTTTATTCGCGTTGGAAGGAATAAGACGGTTTATTCGATCGGAAATCAGGTACAAACGCAACCTTCTCCCGGGTTGCCGTAGCTGAGGGTAGAAAGCGTCTACCCTAAAATCTCATTTCTCCGGTCTCTGGCGTTATCAAAAATCCGCGAACCTGGATCGAGTTCACAATCAGCTGGAAACTGGAATACCGTGAAAGAGAAAGAGAAGGGGGCGGAAAGCCCCTTCTTGCTCTCTTTTCTCTCCTGCCCCGTTATCGGATAATCGAGCCTGAACTTTGGAATCCAAACTAATCTCGAGCTAGAAAGGAGGAAAAAGAGAGGGGCAAGGGGGCAGGAAAATAGAGAAAGTCGATAAAGCAATAGTTACCTCCTCTCGTTTCCTCTTTCATTCTTCGGAATAAACGAAACGAACGACGAATTAACTCTACGATACTACTCCCGAGTATTCCATCAATTTTACGACCATTTGCCTTTTCTTTCTTTTTCTTTTTTTACTTTCTTTCCTTTTTTTCACTTTATTTCTCATTCAACTTCGATATTCGTTCTTGTTCAAATAATTTAATAATCTTTCAAACGTTCGATGATATACGAGTATTTAAATATTTGATTTAATACGAAAATTGTAGAACGATAAGTTAAATAATTATTGCCAAGCTTTTATATGTAAGTTCAAATTTGGAAATAAAGGAAATTAATAATATATTAATAATATATTTTCAGAGAGAATGTAATATGATCCAATATTTTCATTGACGAAAAATAATAAAATAAAGAGTGGACTTATTGTAAGAACTATTTTAAAAATACAAAATATAATACAAATCTCTTAAAAATTCACAATTATATATAAATTCGAAGTAAATGAAAGTACCAATAGCAAACAAGCATGATAAACCTTATGAACCACTATTATTTTATCTATTTAGAAAATACGATGATCCAGGATTAACGCGTAACATCTTATTACCTCCATTAAGATATAAGATAACATCGTAAGCGTTTTTTTATTACTTTCCTTACCCAAGTATGATATATATACAAATATATACAAAATATATATATATTATATATTTATATAGAAAATATATAAGAGAGTAGGAGAGAGATAGAGAATATATAGGAGAATCTAATTTGAGAGAGAATCGTCGGAGCAGGGTACTCATAAGAGGTTGATATATATATATGTATGTAAATATAAATGTATACATGTATAGATGCGATGACGATCGTGCAAGCAAATATCGATGGATAGGGTTGGAATAGATAGAACAAAGGAAACGGGATTTGGGTGGCAATTAAGCGCACACTATCGTGGGGGATGAGCAACCAACTCGTGACCGAATTGATGAATTTCACTTGCACTATACGTCATCTACAAAGGCATCGTCGGAGTCGATCAAATCTTCGATTGTCCAAAATTTCGAATAGAAATTAATCAAATCTAGAATTCTAAAAAGATTCCTTTAAATATTATATTATTATTATATTAAGTACACGCGCGAATAGTTTAAAAAATTATTTTTTATTTTGTTTTTAAATAAAATTGCGCATTTGTATGCGCAAACGATCGTACTCAAGTTTGTTCGTGAACGATAGCTTAGCTTCGTTGAAATGCATTTAACTATAAGGCTTAAAATCGACGACGTGATTGGACAAGTCTTCTGACGTATATGTGCATCAACCCACGTACATACGTCTTACACGTATATACATTGAAACATGATTGTATGGGTTGTATTTACGAGGATGGTCGTCAAGAGTTAAAACGATTCTACGTGCGCATGGGGCCGTCATCTGCAGACACCATGATATCCAATAAATATCCAATAATGTTCGAGCGTGGTTTACGTCTAACGATGGTAACTCAAAAGTAAGCACTGAGAGAAAGAGATAGAGAGTTCAACCACGTTTCCAGTTCGATTTTCTGGAACGTTTGTCGTAATACTGCAAACTAACTATAATGATAGAAAGAGAGAGAATATAAATTTGTTATAACTTATAACAAACGTGTCGCGCTTAATGATGTCAAATAAAATATAAAAAGCTAGTAAAGTTCTACGACTTTCTTCGTCTATCATTTATTTTTCTCAAAAAAATAAAAACTTTATTTTTCCGTCATCGTAATTTACGTCGCATTTCCCCTTTTTTAAAGAAACTTTTGCGTCGAATTTGTCTAATTTTATCTTCTTCGGCCTTTCTCTATCGTGTTTTTAATTGTCATTTGTTAATTACATATATATGAACATTAATATTATTTGTTAAATGAAGTTCGTTCTTTTTCTTTACCTTAAAATTTGCTTGTTAAACAAACAAATATTTGTAATGTACTTTTAAATCGTGATTTTTGTAAAATCTCTCGAGTAAATATTTTGTTTGCAGCAAATGAATTTGTTTTCTTTCTCTCTCTCTCTCTCTCTTGTTCTTTGATAAAAGTGCATAACAATGAATGATCGGAATGAGATAACAATGACGTTCGCACGATCAACTTTGGACATAATTATTCAAACAATTTCTGCATCGAGGAATGGCTCTATCGATCGGGTTGGTATTAATAACGTGTAACGTTTTCGAAGATAAAGTCCTGCGAATATGGGAGGAACGTGACCGAAATAATCTATTGAACCAGTGAATTAGATGGATAGAGTAGAAGTTTGAATATTTTGTTGCATTCACCTATTCCCAAAATAGAATGTAAATTTTCTATTCAACAAAAAAATCAAAGTCCTTTATGCAAATTTGTTTAATTTCAGATCATTAAAGGCTAATAACTTTCTACATAAATTAGTCGAATTATCTTGACCATTTAAAAAATTCAAAGATCTTGATTCTCCTAAATATGTTTTAAATATGAATGCACATGTGTGTGTGTGTGTGTGTATGTCGAAGACTATAGACAATTTAGTAAAATAATGAAGGTTGAAATAGAGAGACTAGCCCCAGATGAACAAGACCAGACAGTAGCTTCCATTTAACAGGCATCTTCAAAAGCATCGTTGGAATAATTACAGAAATGCTTCCCTCGACGTATTATCTATTCATCTTACACCATGCTTCGACCATATTCCGTGGGTCCCATGATATTCGTTGGCATCGTGATGATATTCGCAAACTCATCCAAACTCCTAAAACCACGAGTATGGTGATGAACGGTGGGAGCCGTCTAATCTAATCCGGCTTTTCCCCTTTGCCGGTGTTCGAGCCTAGATAAAGCAGGAAACATGGACACTCCACTTTAGGATACATGCTACTTCTAATTACTAAAACACTATTTGCCCCACCGGGTATCCTTCTCCACTGTCATTCAAAAATATTTCAAGTCTTCTTCCACTCGTTGCATCAATACAAATAAACCTAATTTACATATTCATTTTTTCTAATCTTTAATAATCATATTTTTCCAAACTTAATGCCCATGTGTGCAGCTATGATAAGGAAGAAAAGGTACAGATAACAATTCTTCTGTTTCCTATGTTGCCAAAAATCGTTTGGCATTGTGGCCCAATGCCCAAACCAAGCTCACATTCCCTGACGCAACCCTACTTTCCCTATAACATATATAATCCCTTTTCTATTTTCTTTAATTTTCAACAAAAGCTTATAATATTAATAAATAATAAAAAATATATATTTATAGATAGTTGTAATCCTCGTGAAATGAAATTTAGCACAGAAATCGACTCGTCCAAAAATATATCCTGAATTGGTCTCTAAAAAATGTAATGGTACCTAACTCTCTCTCTGTGTTTTTCTCCCACACAAAATTATCAAAGAGTGCTTGAAAATTTTCAATTTTACGAATGGCCAAGAAGAAAATGAAAAAACCAGAGAGAAAAAAGAAAATGGAAGTGAAGAGAGAAAGAAACAAGCTCGTGAATAAAAAAAAAAAAAGAAAAAGAGAGAGAGAAAACGGCCTACATATTCCCGTCAGTTGAAAAATAAAAACACTCAGCAGCACTCGACCGCGTTTGCCGTACCGGCAAAAGCAAGCGGCTAAAGCAAAAGCAAGAATGGTTGTTGGTGGGTAGATGAACAGGGATGCTGGTTGTTGGATAGGGGTGGCTTGCTGGATAGGGGTGAGTTGGTAGTAGGTATTACCGGCAAGCAATACGGTGTCTGAGTAACACAGTCGTTCTTCTACTTCCCGAGTCATAGCTCTTTTTGTACTCTTTTCGTGTTACACGATTTGAAAAATATTCTCTCCTTTTGTATTCTTCTTATTCTTCTTCTTCTTCCTCTTCCTCTTCCTCTTCCTCTTCTTCTATTTTCTTTTATTGTATTTTTTTGTTGTTGGCGAATAAACGCGACTGGATGAATTTTTCAAGAGAATCTTACGCTTCTTTTTATCAACTGACATGTTTGTTAATTTTGGAATTCAAGAATTGCTTAGTATCATATATTTGCCAAACTTGCGAATCAGATATTTCTCGAGTTAAGAATATTTTTTCTCATTCTCTCTCTCTCTCTCTATCTCTTTCTATCTTTTCAGATTTTATTTTTCTTGGAGACTTGAATTCAATATAAATGGTATCTCCTTGAACATGGATATCTTTAAAAATCGACCAGAAAATCGTTTCATCGTGAAACTCACACGATAACGATACTATCTATCTGTCTTTTTTCTATTTTTTCTTTTTTATCTCTTAGCTTCTCTCACTTATACGCCTTTAATGGCCTCTTACCAGGATTACCTACTTTCTTACTTTTTTCGCGTGTGCTCGAGTGATTCCGAACCGGCGAGATAGCTCGCGCAAACCTTATTTCTTCGTGAAAATTGCTCAATGAGAAATAAACTTTCCAAACGAGACCTTGAAAATAATCCGATACTTCTCCTTTTTTCTTTTATTTATTATTATCTATTTTCCTCGTCGACGAATGAAATTCGAACAATATCAATGAAATTCATATTTAGGTATTTGCTTTCTCCAAAAAATCCAAAAATTGTCGAATAAATAAGCGAGTAAATGAAAAAGATAAATTTTCAAAGTTTGGTGCATCCTTATTCGACATTTTCTACATTATAGGATGCAAATGACAGGAATAGTTGTTACAAATACAAAAGCATGAATTAACGATCGCTGAACGTGTGTCGGGGTGTCGTCCCGACGATCATGCCTACCGCTAACGTCATAAATTTTCCACTTATGTATATATATATATATATACCAGTGAGCCTGGAAGCGTTAAGTTTTACTTTGAAATTATGCTATGTATTATATAATATACCAAAAATACACACACATACATACATATATATGTAATAAATTGACATGGGCAGAAATCGTGTTAACCCACCTGCGATACCGCAACAAATCGAGCGCTTTTTGAACATAACCGTGGCATCGGTTAGGGGAAAATATAATAAATATGTATTAAATACATGGATAAGTATTAAATGTATGTGTTTTTTTGTTAGAAAGGAAATAAAAAGAAAGAGAAAGAAAATGATATTCAACTAGTGCAACATTAAAAAAACAAAAATAAAAAAATAGAAATTTTTATCTTATGTTAGTTATATTATTAAAAACAACGCTATTCTTCTTTCTCTTCCTATTATTTCTTTCCGTATAATATTAAATTTTTGCGATATTAAATTAAAAAGAAAATGTATTTGTGTGTACCTTAATGAGAGAAAGAAACGCCGGTAAAATGTCGTCTTGTTTATTATTAAAAAGCATACATACCAAGCAAACCTTTTTTCAACAACTTTCACGTGTAAACGTACGTTCCTCTGTCGTAAAAAAAAATATTTAAACAAAGGATGAAAGAATTTATTAATGAAGGAAGGATAAGAGAGATGGGAAAAGAAAAAGATTCACTTTCCTTATTTTCTCAATCAATCTCCCATTCTCTTTTCTTCACTTGTGAGCGAAGAAAATTATTTAATAACTTATGACTTTTGAAAGTTTCGTAAAGTTAAGGTAAACGTTTTTACTCTCTCATCTTTCACCACCTCTGGACCTCCCACTTCTTGGGTCAAATAAAGCAACTTACTCCCTCGAATGAGAAAAGTCGGTAAAGCGACCCTTCGAACAGGAATGGGGTGGAAGGTTAGAAGATGTTCTGAGAAAAAAAGGGTGGAAAAGGGTTGGTGTACTTTCTACTCGAAAAAATGACTTTTCTCTTTTTCAAAAGAAACGAAGTCTTTGCGTTTTGTACGCAACTCGTAAGTACGTACTCGTAAGACTGAAGAAAAAAGGATAACAATGAAGAAGAAGAAAAGTTCGAACGTAATTACGATTTCACTTAATTATGCTTGGAACAAGAAAAAGAAGAAGATGAAATAAAAAGCAAGTGAAGGTAGAAAAGAAAGAAGCTATTCGTCACCTTTGGATAACTGTTGCGAAAAATGACGCCTCGTGTCTTAATTTTGTATCCCATCATTGGCACTACCTTGCCACTTAAATGGTAAAATGCTTTAAAAAAAAAAATGCTATATTTTTTGAGATTTTGTTGGATATACTAATTTGTAATAAATAGTTTAAAAATTGTTATGAAACATAATAATAATAAACTTTTGGAAAATGTGTAAGTGATTTATATTCTGTAGACCGTTCACGAATACACTGGTGGTAGTTGTAAGAGAAATTTCTAGTCGTTGGCATGCTAATTTTAATACGTGAAAGTATTACTAACATAAGATATAATATGTTTCATAACGAAATAGATGAGAAAATGAAATTTTCCTATGAGATATAATATAATATATGTAATCTCTAACCACCAACCCATAAGCATTTATAATACATATGTAGATAAAAGAGAAAAACAAGATGACACGTTTTCACGTTTATACGAGTTTTACAAGAACAACGACAAGAACAACAACAAGTTGGAAGAAGAAAAAAGGGGAGAAAAGCACGTCTTTTTCGATCTCTCACGGGCACGGAACGAAGCAAAGTTCCTTTGAGTCCTGGGCGCTCGTGAGAAGAACGAGAATGAGTGGACACGGCTCGAACAAGCAACGAACCAGCCAGCCGAGAGAGAAACGCAGAGAGAAAAGGAGACAGAATGCAAGCTTGGCAAGTACTTCCGCCATTTTCTTCGCACTTGAGCATAGCGCAACAGCAGGCCGTAGCGTTAAAGTCTAAAATCCTATTCTCGTGGCAGCTCGTCCTAACTAACTTTCGACCGTTCCTTCTACCTTCTACTCTTTATACTTTTTATTTTATTTTATTTTTTTTACCCAACTTTCTTTTCCTTTTCTTTTTTTTTTTTTTTTTCATCTTCTGCTTCCAGAAAGAAAAACATTTGGAATTTCCACGCGCCATTTATATCCATCAAGTTTACCTCCTTCTTTTTGTTTATATTTCAAATTTTTCTTCTTTTCTTTTCTCTTTTTTCTTCTTCTCTTTTATTTTATTTCATTTTATTCGTTCTAATTTGAAACGTTAGGAAATTTACAAAAGCTATCTGTATCCATCAAGTTTACTTCGACATCGATTTCTGGCTACCGCTAAAAGGCTCACCCGAATCATGATTTTTCCTCGTTCTTCTTCTTCTTTCTCTTTCCTTCTACCCCGCTCTTCTAACGTCATTCGCAAATTTATCGTCTACCGTAAAACTTTCGCGATCGGATGGAATACCAACAAACTCATGCTCACCCTCGGATCCTCATTTTAAAAACGCTTCCATATTTTTTCCTTCCAACCGAGTAAATGGAATATCTACTTCCGCGATACTCTAATATTTTATAACATAATAATAATAATAATAATAATATATTCTTTGAATTTATTCTGAATTATTTACACGTCCGTCACGCGTAGGGCTAATTAAATTACAACAATCGAATAAAAATAATGCATACCAATTATATTAATGTGTAATGCATAGCTAACGTAAAATTGAATATTTAAATTTTTCAAAGAAATATTTCATTATTTGCATTAAATGTTTCATTCAGATTTCTATCGTATTCAATTATTATTTTTAACCATAATTTATCAACGAACAAATTTTAATAGAATAAATGATCGGAATAATGTGATTGGTCAATGGATAACGTTAGGAATGTAGTTAGCCATGTGGAGAATTCGCATCGATCATAATTTTAGAATGCGATTCTATAACGAATTTCTAATTTATTACTTCCATTAAGAGGGACACGTTTATACGACTGAAAGTTATCTTCGATATTTCATCTCGATTTACTCGCGATAGGAATTGTTTTTTTTATAGAAGAACTCACGAAAAATAAAATAAAATAAAAACAATTCAATTATATCGTTTTTTTTTTTTTTTTATGGACAATACGACGAGAAAGTAATTCGAAAGTTTGTGTTTTTTTTCTCTCGTTTTTTCCCAACGTATTCGACGAAACATCGTTAACGAATGAAATCAACAAACCTTAAATTTGGCCGCCTGCCCCTCTCTCTTACGTTTTATTCAACGAAATACTTTTTTGAAGCGAGGAAAAAAATAATACTACCTCGTTTTCCCAATCCGTACAAAAATGATACTCTTAATATCATATACTTGATATCGATACATTAGATATCAAATTATCATACAATTTGTGTTAAACGATTCTTCCAATAATTTTTCTTTTCTACAAATTAAATTATACAAACATATGAGGAAACCTAAATTAAAAATCAAATATTTTGCACAGCCATAAAAAAAGAAGGAGAAAAAGCAAATTTACAAATCCAATATAATAAAATAATATAAACTTTGTTTCAAATGAATATCTATCGTACGTTTGAATTTAAAATAAAAGTATACATGTCAGATATGTTTCATCGACAAAGTTTTATGTCGGATAATTTCCATGGTTTCACGAGCACTTCCCTCGTCGTTGTCGTCCTCTTCCTCTTCCCCCCCCCCTCTTTCCCTTCTTCCTTTCGAAATCACCTTTAGGATTTTCACGTTTCCCTCGCGATTGCGAGAAAATAGTACCGTGCTCCGAGCCAAGGATTTCGCTATTAGGCTTCCGATTGTTCGAGTGTGCTAGGCAAGTTTTGTGCTCGTTAGCATAATATCTTAATACGAGGACGCTCGGCTTCTCTCCGGAAGGTAGCTAGGAGAACGTCAGACACGATCTAATTTAAAGTTTCAACTTGAAGGATAGAGATAGACGGAAATAGATAGATAGAGAGAGAGAGAGAGAGAGAGAGAGAGAGAGAGAGAGAAAAGACGCGCAACGTTCTTACACATTGGATAAGAAAATTTATGAGATATAATTTATATGTGCGTGTATACACGTCTGTCTCCTAAAAGCTTTCTCCTCTCCCCCCTCCCGCCACACACACAAATATGTAGACGTATAAACAACCCAATCTGTATTGGGTGGCGACAGGGTTTCTTTAAAAGTATAGCAAATTTTTGTTGTTTAATATTTTGATTTTTGACGAATTGAAGAAATGCAATTTGAGAACAGCAAGAAATGTATTTTGAAAGGGATTCAAGTAGATTTCAAACGAAATTGTTCATGATTTCTACTTTCACGATCAACATAGGATAGCCAGTACTATTCTACTTCTATCTACTAGTACTATTTACTACTACTACTACTACTATGTAATACTTTTACTCGTCGTCGATTCTACCGAGACGCATCGAAGCACCCTTTGCAACAATCAATTTCTATTTTCCGCCTTCGCTTCGACCATTTACCTTCCCTTTTCTATGGTGGAAACGGTTTTGCGAAATGATTCGTTCGACGGTGATGAATCGAAAAAAGCAGCTCCTATAATTTAAGTAAATTGTTCGAATTTAAACGCGATTATCTCCCATTAACTTCGATTGATGACAAGTTTTTTTTGCCTTTTAAACCACATTTTAAACAGAAAAAAATCTAGAGAGATTAAGTTAAATTGATTAAGTTAATTGATTGTCACTTTTATGTTTCAAAAATCATCTTATTTATTTATTTACATCTTAATCGTATCTCCTTACGAATTATTTTTAATGCAAAGATAAAATATTTTTTCCGTTCAAATGCATATTTCAAGTCATTTGATGCAAATTTAAAGAATAGGAGTAAATTTGTAGGATACATTTGGTTCGTATTTATTTTATTTTATTACGAATTATTATTCCTCCTTCAAGTTCACGCTTCACGATTTCTAATGCGAACATAAACAAGAAGAAATAGACTCATGCATATGTTCTCGTATGACAGAACGAAGAAAAAATAAATACATCCTGTCACTCTCCCATAGGTATGAAATTTCGATATATTCTACTTCTCTATATTTCTCTTTATAATTCCCAAAAGACTAAAAGTACATTAGATGGCCGAGATAGAAAAACACGAAATATTCAATCTATTTATACACACATATCCTTATACATATACATAAAGTAAGTGGTTTTTATTCGTCATTTTTACAAGAACAAATAATCAAATAGAAATATATCGAAGAGAAACTTTATTTTTCTAATAAAAAGTTCAATCGATAAAATCCCATCAATAAAACAAACGACCCGCACACACGCACCCGCACGTACGTACGTATCTACACCTACGTTCCATAATTACGGGGGATTCTTTTCTTCTTCGACAATTTCTTTTGCTAACAAAAATAATGAAAGAAATACAAAAAATAATAAAAAATATATATTCAAAGAGAAAGAAAGTAAAAAAATAAAAATAAAAATAACGAGAGCAGCGAAACGAATCTCCGACAAAAGCGTTATTTGCCGATGAAAACTCAGCACCACGATCGCTTAACGACGCTCGTTGAATTTCATCGTATTCTCTTTCTCTCTCTCTCTCTCTCCCTCTCTCTCTCTCTCTCTCTCTCTCTCTCTCTCTCTCTCTCTCTCAACATACAATGAAAAATACAGGAAAAAAATATATGAACGAGAAAGAGAAAAAAGATAGACAGATAGAATTTTGATCGGAATGAAGCGCGACGCATTTCTACGCGTTATTACGCATCCCACGATTTTATTTCGTGACGTGCGAAAGGTCAATACTGTCCGATATATGCGAATGTAAACGCAAGGGTTGTTGTAGCAGTAACAACAGCACCACCAGTACCACCAATTTCCACGATTCCCAACGAAAACCACGCCGATTTATATATCTCTCTGTATATTTGTGGATGTGTGTGTGCAACTGTGTGTGCAACTGTGTGTGTGTACGTGTGTCTACCAAACGTGGGGATCTAACAAACCCGAAAACCACTCTTTTCCAAACTCCCCCTCCTTCCTCGTATTTTCCACCCCCGAAATAAATGCATATACGTACTGTATATCTTTATGCGTATATTAATGACTTCATTTACTTGACCCGCAAAAATTTGCATGCAAATACCTTAACACTCTCTTCTTTCTCTGTTTTTCTCTCTTAATTTTTATACACACACATGCGCGCATACGCACATACACATTGTGATCTAACCTGACTGTCATTAAATTGCAATGTTTCTCTTTTTTATTATTGGAATTATGATCGATAAAATTGAAGAATTTTGTACACGCGCGAGCACAAACACACATACACATACTTATCGTTACTGAATTTTGTTTTCTACCCTTTTTTTATTGGAGTCTTGATCGATACAATCTTATTGTTAGAATTTTTTACAAGCAAAAAAAAGTATTTTACGTCGAAGTATTCATCTACACTTGCACGCACATATCCTTGCCATCATGTAATTCCTTTTTACATTTTTTTTTATTTATCGAAGTCACGCGTGTTCGATAAAATCTTAGAATTTTGTACCGACAGGATAGACATTTTTTTACGTTCAAGTATTTATCTTTTTCTGCTACTTTATATTTTTAATTTTCTTTTTTTTAAAGACCTTTAAAAACGTCCTCGTGTTCGTGAACCGTAAAGATAGAAAAATTGTTATATTTCTACTCTATTCTTTCTTTCCTTCTTTCTTTTATCAATTCTATCAGATCTCGTAGCGTCAAAATTGAGCCGACGGCTACGAACTCGTATTCTCGAATACGCGAACTTTTATCAGAACGACCAGACGCCTGGAGATAACCAGAATTTTCCTCTTTTCTAGAATATAGATACCTTTTACCACCTCGCTCAAGCTAATAAACGAAACTTTTTTCCGCTATATTGTTATCTACTGTTGACTGCGTTTGAGTAACCAATCGTACTTTTATATTTTCATCCTTTTTCGAATGACTAGTTACTCGTTTTATGAAATTCCTCAAATCATTATTTTCTATCTCGCTATCGATCGAATTTTATTTAATTATAATTCATTTCATCGAAAAACTTTTCTACGCGTCAATGTTTCTCCAATCAAATTAATTTGATTATTCAAAATATTTGTCTATTTTCCAAACTCAATCATTATCATTAATTATCACAATATCAATTATTTGAAAATCGGGAAACAAATGACATCAGAAAACATAAATTGTATGGTGGTTAATAAAGATTTGGAAAAAAATGTTCATATGGAAAAATAATCGCAAGGAATACTTTCGAAGCAAATTTTCGTTAATTAGTGTGACGCAAAATTTGAACTGGTACCCAGGTATAAAATTAATGGAATTACTCGCGTTCGCGCGTATTTCCCAATGATGTATGCGTCACCTCTAGAGAGATATTATCTGCATGATAAAGTTTCAACCAAAAGTTGAATTTTCTTTGGACTAACAATAAGTAACAAGCAAAACAATTTCAATTCTAACATGTTTCATCGTTAAATCGATCAAAATCTTTAATAAATCAGTGTTACTACAAAAATGTTATCATCTTTTTTGCAGTTTCAAACATTTCTTGATTAAATAAAATTCTCATTATACAAATTATTGCGATTTATTATCTTCAGATTGATCTTGAATCATCTTGAATGAAACTAAGGAAAATATTGTCATTAAAATTCCTAGAAAATAATTGCGTATAGGATCGAATCAAACGAGAAGAATAAGTTGATGGGAAAAATAAATGTTTGAACGAGTAAAAAAAGATTTTGTAGAATAGAAAAAAAAAATCTGGTGCTCCATTTTGTCGGTTCTTCCACGCGATCGTACCGACACGTAACGGGATATTTTCAGGAGCCTTTCAACGCGTTAATTGGCCTCTCGTGCTCGTAACGAGAAGGTCGTTCGACCGTCCTTTTACAAAGCTATGCTTTTTCGCGGTTTCGCGATTGCACCGTTTCATCGGTAAATTTTGTTACCCTTTCTATTTTTTGTTTTTTCTCTCTCTCTCTCTCTCTCTCTGCCCCTCCCCTCCCCTCCTTTTTTCGCGAAAGGTGATCACTCTATTTTCTATTTTTTTTTATTCGTGCATCTATTCATTCGTTTTCCTTGTTACTCCATTTTGATTCTCGTTAATCAGTCAATCTGACAAACACACGCACACACACAATGAATAATTTCAATACAATTTGCTTTCTATTTTTCTTTTCATTTAAATAAGAAGGATATGCAATTGAAATGAAATAATCGCGACGTAATGTTCGAGATCATCATTGCTATCGTCATCATTTGATATATAATAAACGCTATCCAAATTTATTATATTCGTCTAACGTATTAATTCCATTAATAAATTAGGTAGAAGATATATTTACTCGGATTTTAGTTTAATTCGTGTTATTAGCGTTAATGGTCATAACGCCGCAAAATGATGCTATAACAACGAATCACCTGACGATCCAAAATTTACGATTATGTAACCATCGTACTAGCAATTTACGAATAGGGAAAATCCAATGGAGAGAAAATTAAGTGTCCATTCAAATTCATCCAATTTTTTCCAATTACACATACACACACACGCACGCACATTTATTTTTGATCCACTTTGACAAAGATCAAAGTGGACAATAATTAATACGTTTCATTAAATTTCTATTGAATAATAAAACGCGAATTCCTGTACTCTTAATCAAAATCGATTATATTCGAAGCCATTTAAATATGCCAGAAATAATTAATCAAATTAATTGATAAACTGTCTCAGAAAGGAATAAGTAGAATATTTGTCGAATAATTCAGCTAGTTTTTTTCTTCTTCCACATTAATTATTCCATTAAAGTATTAGATCATTGATTCTTTTTCTATAGCGTGTTATAAAAGACACTTAAATATAAAGCTTTTTCTCTTGGGATGACATTCCACAAACATTTTATCACGCGGTATAATGCGCTTACGAGTGTTTAATGCGATTTTCTACTAGTAAAGGCTCCGCTAACTGTAAGATGTCGCATTTTCTAAGCTGAATGAAAAAGAAGGAGAAGGAGAAAAGAGTGCTTTTACAATCTTTCCTTCTATCTATCTATTTTTCTTTTTCTACTTTTCCTTTTTTATTCTTCCTTTCACAATTTTCCTCGATATTTTCTTCGAAATAAAAACCAAAAGCAATTTATCGAAAACGTTTTTCTACCATTATCTCATTGTATCGACGTAAATAAAATCACGCGGACGAATAAGATAAATATATATTTTTCAATTATTTTTTCACTAATTTGATGTATTTCATTGAATTTGCTGACGTTGAAATACAATAATTTGTATAATTTTTGAGTTTAGGTCAGTATCATAATTACCGGGTATATATGTTCATATATACGTAAAACATTAAAGTTTTGCTTTTGATATGTATAACACGTGTTGAATTTATGCTAAGGTAAATTAGGGTTGAATAATGTACTTCGAAAGTATCGAAATATTTGTTATTACTTGAATTCTACAATCGAAAAATATTATTTGGTGTAATCGTATAGGCCAATATGAATATAATTATTAGAAATAAAAGAAAATAAACGTATTGATAATGGGAAAAGAGGAAATAATTAAAGTCAAATCGCATTGTTTGATCGATTTCTTCTATTTGACTTAGTCCTTTAAAAAGAAGACGGTTAGAAGGTAATAGAAGTTTTACTTCAAAAGGAAAACCGATAACTACGGTCTTCGTTGATCGTTCAATTGCTATTGACCAAAGAAAGAGAAAATGAGCTCCACCCGAACGATTACTTCTTACTATACGATGAAAAAAGAAGAACTACATAGAAAACCTGTTTTTTTTTCTTTTTTAGTGAAGATAAGAAATAATCTCCTTCTCTCTATTCAATTATATAATATATATTAAATAGATAGATTGATATTTATTTATCTACAGGCTGTTGGTTCAATAAATAAGCTTGATTATACATTCATCAAATATCACAAAATATAACATAACATGTAATACATTTTAGCAATTGAATCCAATATAAACCCAGCACCAGGTACCTTCTACCCTTTTTGGTTTTGCTTAATATATTAAATAATAAATAAATATAATATAATTGTGTGTGTTGTGATATTAGCGCGCTTAGCGAAGCATGTAACCATATATCTATGGTTATTTTATTTAAACGACACACCGATAGATTGCATAGGGGGTCGTTTTAGGTTATTACAGGAAAAGGACGAACCTTTTCTTTGGTGAATTCCCGACTGAAAAGGACGTAAATAAGATAGGCGATTACCCTACATTATCTTATAGTATATATATATATATATATATATACATATTATAATTCACATACATTAAATTATCTAAATAGGCATGCACGTGATTTAATATATAACAACTACCAAAAAGAATACCAACACAATAATATAATGAATAAAAATAAAAATAATAATAATAGTAGTACTTTGCCGATAACACATATACATATTATACGTATAATAATACAGATATAATGTATTTGCATATAATTAAAAAATATTAAATAAATAAACATTGTAATAAGTTAGGAAAGTGTTAGGTGAAAAAGAAGGAAAGAAAAGGAAAGAAAAGAAAAGAAAAGAAAAGAAAAGAAAAGAAAAAAAAGAAAAGTAAAGTTCTCTACTCAATGTCGCCCGTGAACTATCGATCTCTTACGAAGGACACGTCGGTATAAATGCGAAAGATAGAGAGAGAGAGAAAGAGAGATAGATAGTGGTAGTAAAAAGCAACGATGTAGTTGCACGTCTCCTCAGATGAACGCGCGATTACTCTCGGGAAAGCGTTATGCGTCGACGTTTAATACGATAGCTGTGTTCCTGTAACATCCGGAGAGCTTTCCCGGTGCGCATATGTTCCTCGACATAATTATTTGCATAGCCAATTAATGGCATAAACTAGTCCCGAACACAATTGCGGTGTCAATTAACGCTTACCAACCCGAACTATTATCTTTCCATTTCTAATCTATTGTATTATAACTATCACCACATATGTTCCAACATTTAAAAGTCATCTTTTTATACGGATTTTCATTATTTTTATTTTTATTTTATTCTTTTTACTTCATTTTACTTCATTTTATTAAAATCATTCTAATTATTATCCCTCGATTAATAATTTCATTGTGTAAAACTAATATGCGCGTAAATCATTTTGTTAAGGTTCAAAGGATTTTATCTTTGTTTCTTGTTATTTTATTATACCGCTGTAGTTATTATGATTCATATTACCAATTCACTTACTGATCAAATATTTCAACATTTATTAAGAATGGCTTATAATACAATATGATTTGAAGAAAAAAAGAAAAAATGAATGATTTTATATATAATACTTTTCATAATAATTTGTTTCTTCACTGATAACAAAACCACTCTTTTTTATCTACGCGACTGAAAAAAACTAATTTAAAAGTTAGGAATCGTGAAACGTGAAAGAGTCATCTTTGAAAAGAAAAATTATCTCTCTCTCTCTTTTTTTTCTTTCCATTTTTTTTTTTTCTTTGAAGAAATGAACTTCTAGAATTGCAGTTGAATATATCGAATGCGTAGAGGCGTTCCACGTTAAAACGTAAGCAAAGATTTACGAACTTCCAGGTTTACATTGAATCGCGACGGTTGTCCAATGGTGACCTCGTTACGTGCTGGGAAAGTCTCGAAGTCGTAGACTGTCTATCGATGAACTAACGTTTATGTGTATGTTTGTGTGTGTTAGCTACGCTAAGAGAATGAAAAAGAAATAAGACCGACGACACCTTACTCTCAGTGAACTCTTACATTTTCACATTTATTTCGTCTACTTTCTCAATCGAAAGAAAAGGATAAAAAAAAAAAAAGAAGAACTCAAAGAAAAGAAATAAGAGCGAATAAGATACTTTTTGAGATGTTACAAGATAGAGAGAACAGACCAAACTTGAGACGTAGTATGAGCGAAGTTTGACAAAAGTTCGAGATATCGGAATTTCATGCGAAAAAGTGCACCGGTTTCTTCTTATTTTCTTCTTTCTTTTTACGATTGAGTTAAGAACAGGAAGAAGACAAAAAGAAAGAAAGAGAGAGAGAGAGAGAGAGATATAGTAAAAATAAGAAAAAAATTAGAAATAAAAGAAGGGTGAAAGAATCGAAAACGAGGACGAAAGAATGTCCTAATTATTTTTTTTTTTTTTTTTTTTTTTTTTATTGATCTCAGGTAATGAATTCGTCCTGATATAAAATACCAAGCACATGTATAGTAAACGCGTCCGGCACACCTACGATAAATATGTCCGAGCGTAGACCAAAGTTTTTCAAGCGAGTCCCACATGTACCTCTCTCTCTCTCTCTCTCTCACATACACACACACCCGCGCGCATACACAGTCATTTTCATTGGCTTTGTGCAAACTCAAAACACACCCTGAATTGTCTCTAACTACTTTCTTTGATCAAGGAGAACGAGAAATAAGCAAAAGACCTTCTTCCCTCGTCCAAGTTAATTGGACTCCTTCTTAACACATTGTACCTTATAATAGCCTTTAACTCATCATAAGTAGGTGGACGAAGTGAACCATTTCTCTAAGTGATATTTATCGAGATATACTAAATTGATGTTCACGAACCCACCCTAAACGTAACCTCTGGAGTGAGACAACTCTCTAAAGTCTTCGACACGGCGGCTTACACGTGAATAATAGAGGTCATTACGAAGACTTTCCTTTTACACGAAAAAGATAAAAAAAAAAAAAAAGAATAAAAAACCCTGCTCCCTACCTCAAAGAAAAATAACTTTTACGTTTCTCGTTTTATCGTCTCGTTGAAAGAAAAATTTAAATTCAAATTTTTCTTAATTACACGATTTTCACATTAAACGAACTTAACAATTATTTCTCAAAAAAATATAAATAAAAATAATTCAATGTAATATTATATATATATATATATATATATATATATATATATTTGTTTATGCGTACATTATTTCAAAGCTTATGTGTAATAATAATCTTAGAAATGTAATCTTTTTCTAACGTAATTATATTTATATAAGCTTGTGGAACAAAACGTCGAGTTAAATTTCAATTTTCAGTTGAGAATTTGATAGGGCAAGATCGATAAAGGTTCTTGGTTAATCACGAAGGGATTTCGTATTAGTCTGGTGCGATAGTGCGTTATATCGTTAGCTAACGCGATAGACTCCCTGTCTCTCTCTCTCTCTCTCTCTCTCTCTCTCTCTCTCTCCATCTAACTCTATTTAATTCTCTGTCTCTCTCGTGGAAGCTCAAAATGGTTGGCCATAGATCACTAAGAACTCGAGTGCAGATCCGGTTGGTGGTTGTCCGGAATATCACGGGGTCGCATCTGGTCAGTTATAAGCTGTTCCCTGGACCGCATGTGCTTCCGAAGGTTTCGGTATATAATCGAAATATACAGAGAATAGGATTACAATTCTATGTGTAATCAAATTTCCAGAATTATCATATCCCTTCCATACATTTTTTCTACTCTGCCCTCTTCCTCATTTCAATTTTAAGATAATAATTCAAGGATCCAAGGATTCATTGTAGAACAAACTGAATTTGTATATTTAAATATAAAAAGGACTGTAATAATGAAAGAAAAATTGTATTATTTATTATTTGCAAGAATATTGGGGATAATATTTAATTGTAAATAATATTTGATCTATTTGACTCGTGGTAAGTAACCCTTACGTTACTAACAATCCATATACGGGTCGTTCACGCAAAGTGATGCGTAGTAAGACCTACCGACCCACATAAGTGTCGTATAATGCAACGAAAACATGGTTTAATAAAGGGTGGTGTGGAGTAAAAAAAAGAAATGTACATTGAAATCTAATCCACGTTAACAAAGGGAGAAAAAAAAAGAGAAAGGATCCAAGGGAAAAGACAAAAGAGGGTGGTAAAAATGGGGAAAAGGAAAGGGGGAAAGAAAAGGGGAGAGGGAGAGAGAAAAACGCCATGGGCGATCTTTGATCAAACCGAGCTATAAAATGAGTCCAAGCTACGAATATCCCCGCCACAAGTTATATGCTATTTTCCTATCTTTTTTTATCGCATGGTCGCGTTCCTCGAAACGTCCCCTACTCACGCGAGAAGCCACCCCGGTCAATAATTGGAAAGATAAACAAAGCTCCTTCGTACTAGCCTAACACACTAATATAATATTTTGTATAATATATATATATATATATATATACAAGAATTTAAGTAAAACGATTGGCATCGATAAAATAATCCTATAAATTAGATTAATATTTCCGAAGTACATACATGATAGTGAGCATACATTAGAAGATCATTTTGTAGGCAGTTCCAGGAAAATTTAGGATTTCATTAATGAGATCTTTCGATAGCGTTCAATGATTTATTATAAATCCTGAAATAACAAGCAACGTTACGATACGCGTACCATACATTAATCTTTAAACATACGGATGTGTACACAAAGGCCTGTAATAAACAGTTTATTATAAATTACGGCATTGCATCGCGAATAGTCAACGTTTATGTACATTATCATTGATTATATAATATTTATATATTTAAGTATTATAATAAATGTATCTAGTATTCAAAGGATAATTGATAAACATTCCATATTTCCTCTTACCAAAGTTAACTAAAGTATTATCATTGCATTGTACTTTAATCTTTGATAATTCATTATTCAGAAAAAGGATGAAGCAAATATAGTTTTGGTCAATTGTGTCAATTGATGATTGAAAAGTAATTTTTGTGTATTTAAAAATAACACTCTTCTTATATTTTTATTTAATGAAAATTAGTATCGTACTTTGCTTATGCAAGTACAAAGTCAAATTTGTAATGAACGTTTTAACTTTTACAAATGATTAATAATAAGATTTCTCGGGAAAAAAATAATCTAATAAATGAATCCCTTAAAATTTTGTTTTTGTTTCTTAAAATTTTGATTTTGATAAAAATTGGATAGATCATTCGTAAGAATCGAAGAGTCATTTTCTCAAAACTAGTTCGTTTAGTAGTCGTAAATCTAGCTTCCCTTTTTACGAGCTCCACCTTCCACCCTCTTCATCTCCTCTCTTCATCTTCTTCTTCTTTCCCTTCTCCTTGTTCTTCCTGCTATTCTTCTTTTTTCTTCGCGAAAGAAGGAATAGGGAATGTTCCAGGGCAAGAAAGTTAGTTATTGCTTTCCGATTCGGTGTCATACTTTCATACTCTTCCACCTAGTTACTTCCTAGGTATGAAACTATGTGCTTTGAAAGTTTGTCATGCACGTGCAACACGTGGTAAAGACATTTGCCGAGGGAAAAACGCGAAAGTCAATCTATAATGTAGGCTGTATGAGTCATGCGCTTTGATCGATAGACGTTCTACGTTCCTAGTTGCTAACCTCCTCCGTTCGTGATTTTTATGCAATTCTCTCATTTTTTTACAATAATTTAACAAAAACATTCGCAAAAAATATAATATCGACTCTATAAACGTCGAAATTGAAGGTAACAATTAGACATTAGAAATCATAAATGATTTTGCGCGATATCTCAAGGAGATATGATTAATGCGCTAGTTAAGACAATTAATGAGTAACGTCTAGATTATAATGTCTTCGTATTATTTCATTTTATTTTATTTCCTTTCTCATTTTTTTCTTTTCTCCTAAAGAATAAGAGTAATCTCGTAAGAAAATCAAAAATTAAGCTCGCACACGAACGTTCAAGTTTCTTATCGATCAAACTGATTTCATTTCTTCGAAAAAATAAATTACTATACTTTATCATAATTCTGACAAAAAATATTTGGTTTTTTTTTTTGTAAGTATGAAAAAAAAGTTAGGCATACTGGATACAATTTATTTCGAATATATCGTGTGTTTAACACTAGATTTACGGACTGAGCCAATTTGACTCATTAAAAATTGGATTTACTAAAAATATTGATATATAATACTTAAATGATTGTTGATATATAAAACTAAAATATGTTTGATTAAATGTAGGGATGAAAATCGATAAAAGTTTAGAGATAAGAAATCGATCGAACGGTCAGTTTTTTCGAATGGTTTTCACGGATGTTTAAACGTCGGTTAACATAACATTGATAATATCGTCGAAACTTCACGTCGGCCTTTCTCATTGGAGTCGTTCTCGGTTTATCGATGGCAAAGCATCGATAACCGAGCGTTCCTGTGAACAATGTGCCTGTGCTACCCTCGACCGACCACAAACTCTCGCCCTAAAATCTAAGTACTTGTCGTCACGCGAACTAACACTGCTCTAACCTTTCAACATTTATTTCTATCTTCGTACACACGTTTGTAACTTCAAATATTCTAAACTATCGAATTTCATGAAATTTGCGACATTTATATTATTCGTTTATTTTTCTTCTTTTCTCATTTTGAAATTTCATTCAATAAGCATACATTTTGTATTTTCGAGGTCAAATACTCAACACGCGTTTATCTTACGTTAAAATAATCCGACACGTCATTAACTAGAAAAATAAATGATGAAATTTGAAGTAAAAAGGAAAAAGTAAAGGGAGGGATGGAAGGAAGGAAGCTCCGTTTCGAATAAGATTTTTCGCCTTATTTCCAAGCCGAAATAACTCTCCGGGCGCGTATAAGAGTCGTGTTTTATTACAACTTTGAATTTTATCTTCTTCTCCTTTTTTTTCGTCCGTGTGTTCTTTTCTAGTTTCATTCTTCTTTTCGTTTTGTTTCGTTTCGTTTTCCCATGTTTGGAAGAGAACTCGCATTGCCCTCCCATGAGACGGTACATCGTACACTTTCTTGATTATTTTATGAAAACGTCCATTATTCCACATGCTCTTGAAACGTTTATATCTCAAGCACGAAAGACTGTGGCAAACGAAAAAAGAAAAAGAAAAATACAGAAAGAGGGACAAAAAAGAATAGAGAAAATAATAGTTTTAAGACTTGTGTGAATTTCGAAACTTTCTCAAAGAAAACATCTCATTCATTTTTCCTATTATTATTACTATTTTTCCTTGAATAATCACCTGATCAACAAATATTTTCATTTATAGTAACATACACTCAACCTGTTTATTTGCTCGAAATTGTAAAATATATTTTCATATGTTCAGTAAAATAAATTATCGCTATTTATAAATATTTTATTCGGTAAAAATAAGAATTTTTCAGTGGTTTCAATAAATTTAAATAAATTCGTATATGTAATAACGAATTAATAAATAAAGAGTCGTACTATAAATTCATTCCACTTAAATTTTATAAAATCATGTAATTATAATTATATGATATTGTGAACATTTATGTAGAATACTAACAATTTTTGTAATTACTGACTATATGAAAAACCTACCAAAGAATTAAAAAAAATACTTGAACCCATAGAATGCAGCTTAAGATATAATTAAATCTGAAGTTACAAGTAATGTTTAAAAGAAAAAAAATGATATGACATGAGAAGTAAAATATTGCTTGATATAAATGCAGCTGAAAGAAGCTAGACCATTCGTCTTTCATTCTTTACATTTCAACGTCAAATTAAAAACGAGAAATTCTTTAAAAAGATACATTTCTTTTGACGTTCCTCATTTTAAACATCATCTTAGTCGTCATTGTCGTTTGTATCTCGTCGTCCACTCGACGGAATGAAAAATTCTCCAGCGGGCTACCAAAAAGGTAACGAAAAGCAAAAATTCGCAAAAGCGAAAAGCAGAATTACAATGAAATGCTATTGAACGAAACGTTATTTTCTCTCTTTCTCCCCTTTTTTTTTCTTTTTAACTTTTCAGGAATATCCATTTACGCGTGGACTTGCAAGCAGGAATAAAATCGAGGCAAGAGTGCGAATGAATGAACGAATTCCCACCAATACCACTACCCCTCATCGTCCTTTCTCTCTCTTTCTCACCTTTTCTCTCCTGTGAAACTCCAACATTTTATTCCTACTACCAAGTAGACCTTCTTTTTATATCCAACTTTTAACTTTTTTTTTCCAATTCTTTTTTTTTTATTAAACGGTTTACGTTTCTCGCTTTTCATACCCCTTTTGACTAAGCTACATCCTCTTTTTTCCAAAGTGTCGACCTATTCGATAATCATTTTCTATACAAACTAAAGATCTCATTTAACAACTTTTTTTTCTCTTCATCTCGTGAATGAATATTACATTGCATTATACTATAAGAATACACTTACATAGATTAAGGATAATTTTCTCTTTAAATTGACGTAATTTACATTTTAATACATTGATTGAATATTTTTATTTTTTATCGCGATTCAAATGGATATTTTATTAACTTTACTTATTACGATTTTATATTTTATTCTTTAAGTTTTATTATTTCAATGAAACACTTGAATATTCTCTGTTTTTACTGATTCATTTATATGTTTATATGTATGCGTATATTATATATACAACGGATTTATGTATTTATAGATAAATGTGTAAAACGAAAACGATTATCTAAATTTTCAAGCTGATATTACGAAGAAACACCTTGACGAACTAGTTTCAATGCAAATCTAATTTTCTTAGAAGTTTCATAGGAAGTTTTCTCTCTCTCTCTCTCTCTCTCTCTCTCTCTCTCTCTCCCTTTCTCTTTCTTTCTCTAATCATTCATGTTCCTTTTATAACACGCAACCATCGCGTTAATTAAGAAATCCGAGAGAGAAAGAGAGAGTATATTCTTATCGACGCTTCCTTCCTAGATTACTACAATTTTGTATTAACTTGGAAAATTTTACAGTTTTCATCATCGATTAGAACTATCCGGTAGTTCGTAAAAAAATTTCCTATGGTTTATTTTCATTTTGTAAATAAATTAATAAGCAATATAAATAACATTTATCGGTACGTTCATAACAAATTTTTGGATCTATTAGAAATAAAAATTTGCATAAACGTTGGGGAAGAACGTTTCAAAATTAAATATCGATCATCTAACTCGTTAATTTGCTATGATAAGAAACAAAAAAAGAGCTACACTTTTTTATCTCTCGAAATTTATTATCGACGAGTTTGTATTTATCTCCTATCGTTTTTATCCTAGATTAATAGATAACATCATAATAATGGTACCGATCATGCGATCATTTTTTATAACAAATGCTATCCAACCGCCTTTTTATTCTTGATCAATTTTTTTTTCTTCTTTCTCTACGTATCAATTTGAAAATATTTGTTCTCTTTCAATTTGTTACCCAGTGAAATCATTTGTGAATCATTTTGAAAAAGAGCAAATGAAATCGTGTTTGCGTGTGTGTGTGTGTGTGTGCTATCTGAAAAAACGAAATTATAAAAGTACTAAAAGGTCTAACAGTGTCTTTTAATCGAACGAGCTAAGAAAAGAAAATAAAAAAGAAAGAAGTATATAGATAGATAGGTAGAGACAAAAAAGGTGAGAAAAAAAGAAAGTATAAGGAAGAGAGAAAGAGAAAGATAGAAAATGAAACCCAATGATAGAAAGAATAAGAAAAGGAAAAAGAACAAAAAAATTGTCGTCTAATGAAACTTCAGAGAACTCTTTTTACAGCTTAAAACATTGAAAATTCACCTCATTCTTTTTTTAAATATTCTTTTTCGCGTGATTCCATTTTTTATTTTAATATTAAAATAACTAGTAATATTTTATTATTATTATTATACTTTCTTTTATCCTTCCTTTCTTTTTTCTTCTTTTTTTTTTGTTCATTACCGACCTTGTTTTACCTCAAACGTTCACATTAATGGTATCACGGAAGTATAGCAAATGTGCACTAGCGTTTTAAAGTGAACATGAAAAATGTAAGGACTGTGAAATATATCGCCATTAGTATTACGTCGGATTAGAGCTCTTATTTCATTCCCAACTCACCCGGCCATTTCTTTTTACACGAATCTGAAGTACATATTATAAAGTTCTCACTCCTTAACTTTAAACATAATTGTACTCTCTTAATTGCATATACCTCCACTCACACACACACACACATACATTCCAACTCGCACATTTAAAAAAAAACTAATCGACCCGTGTCTCGTATTTTTCTCCGTGACAAGTTTTTCAATTATTTATATTGTCCAATTTTATATATTTATCTTATATACGTTTTACACATTATTATTAAAAAAAAATAAAATATACAAAATGAATAAATACATTTTAAATACTCTCAAAAACTATCTTGTTCTTGTGTTAAAAAATTGTACCAATTGAAACAAAAAATTAACGTTAAGATAATATCAAAGTAACGATAAAAAATCTAATATCCAAAGTGAAAGTATAATACAAATAAGATAAAAACAAAATTAACAAAAACTAATGTAAAAAAATAGAAAGACTATAGAAAAAAGGAATAAAATCCGTAGCTCGTGTCTTCTCATTTTTATTTTGAACGATATTGCAACCCTGACACAATGTACTCGTTGCTTGACATTAACGGAAGAAAGAAACAAAAAAAAAAAAACAAAAAGAAATATACTCTTGTCGAAGGAAAAGAAAGGGCTTAGGAAAGATGAAAGGAGTGTTCCATTGAAAAGTTAGACAGCACTTAAAAGATCCGCATATGTACTTCCATCTTCTTGCAAGCCCCTTGATGCTACCTACACCTCTCTCTCCCTTTTCCTATCTATCTCTTTTTTTAGTATTCGTTGAAACGAACACTAGGCGCTATAAAACGCACGTTCTACCGGCGCAAAAATATATCTCGAGAGAAGCACACACTTCAAATTCTTAACAGCACGACGCTGTTTCTCGCTTTTCCTCTTGCCCTCTTGCCCCACATCCCCTTTCCAACCCCCGCCAAACTCCTATCCTACCCCTACTTTCTCTCAACCATCCCGTCTTTCCATTTCACTTTTTCAACTCTTTCTCACTCTCCACTTTCATGTCAATATACTCATAACGAACTTTTGCTTTCCATTTTTTGGGTTAAAAAACAAAAAATGCTTGATCTAAGCGCCAACTTTGCGTTCATTCCTCGAATTTTCGATCCTTATTTTCTATATCACTTTCGTAAAAGAGCTTTACCTTTTATGCTCATTCGATGTTTACTCTTCGTCTACCGTTCCCCATTTTCTTCCCGTTTTCTTTCACACCTAACACTCGTCGAATAAACAATGAACTATACATATTACAACTAGAGAAATAACACTTTCTTAACGATACTTATAAAGAAATCCAACCCCACAAATGTTTCATTAGGTAATTTAACAAAATAATTCAATTATGAATTTTTCTTTATATTCGCGAATTTTTCTAATTATCGGCAGTCGTTCATTAATTAATATAAGATAATTTATTTACTTTTTCATGGCTTTTTATGCAAATTTCAAAGAGTTTGTGAATACAATTTTAATAATAATTAGAAAATATAATAATGGACAACGAAAGTAACTATGAATATGTAAAAAATAATTTGGTAAGAAAATGTGTACTATGAAAAGGATATCCTAATACTAACGGACATAATTTCTTTTTGACGTAAGTTACTGTTGAAGCTTCTTTCTTTTTTCCCTCCTTGAATTTGTATGTCTCGAGAAGTTAAATATATTGCAATTGTAAAAATGAACGAGCATATACACTCGCGCGCATATACATACAGAAGTCCACTTGGAATTTTTTGTTGCTACTTTTTATTCCTTCTCTCCCGAGAGTGCGACATTGCGACAAGCCAAACCGCAAAACTGTATGTGACCGTTCTTTCGTAAACGCTTTCTACGCTTTCGTTGAAGCTTCGTTGAGCTTTTAACTGACAAAGAGAAAGAAGAAAGGGAAAGAAGAAAGGGAAAGAAGGAAAGGCAGCAATAAAGAAAGATAGAGAAAAAGAATGGTAGGAAAAAGTACAAAGTTCCAACATTCCAAAGCATTTGCGATACTTTTACAATTCACACATACCGGGTGTGTCTCGTTTCTAAAATATCTACCATCTAATTTCATTAACAAATATTTTAAATTGGGGTTGCTATAGATGTATTTTGCAGATATTTCATTAAAAAATTGTACAAAATTGTTTCTATGTTAGTCAACCCACCCACGTATATTATATAAAAGTATATGATAAGTTAATAAAAATATTATTTAAAAATTAAGGATATTAGTCGTATAATTAGCATAACAAAACCGTCCATTTTTATCATAGGATAAAATGAATGGGGTAAAATTATATGAAACTCTGTCAAACGAATTTCAAATTTGACTATACGCCATTTCCATTCGCGAAATGCACACGTACAAGCGTACAAATGTTTCAGCCTTATATGTTGACGAACACATACATACATACATATATATATCGTTACGTAATATAAACATGAGTGTATAGCTGCTATATCGACTCTATTTATAAATCATTATGCGAATGACGATAACGTTCTAGCATACCACACAGTAGGATATCTCGCGATATATCGCGACACTCTCGGAAATCATGGAATATCAGTTTGCAACAGACAGCTAGAGTGACCGTGGTACAAACGATATCCTAACTGTGGCCAATCCAATATTCCAAACCTATGTACAAGTATCCGTTAACTCGTAGTAGTTCCTGACGATTCGCTCCGATAAATTTGAATTCAATCAACTATTTCATTATACCTTCTTTCATAATTAATTCTCTCTTTTTGTATGACCTTGATCGAAAAATATTCTTCATTTATTTATATTAAACATTTGTTTTTCTTTTATATTTATATTTTCATCAAAAAGAAATTTATGCTAGAAATTTATTTTGCCTTTTGCAACATTTGATTTTATTAATTAACGTGTCATGATAAAAATGACTTAACCGTATAAAAAGAATTTACATTGTAGCAGAAGATACAAGTTTGAGATCATTTAAAAAGAATGTACCGCTTATTTTGACGCCGAGTTAAGCCCTTTAGTTTTGCCATAACGAGAAGCTTCTTCTTGGATAGACATGTCCATAATATTCCTTAGTCGTTTATAACCTAGTCGTAATTGTATCGACTTTGTAAGAAAATATTTACCGAGTATCATTTAAAACTCTATGTATATAGTATTATATTATATCGATACCGCAATAACCTAACAGTAGTACTCCTTGCATCTATGAAATTTGTAGTTTTAGTTTAACGATCGTAATTTCACGTATAAATATCGTTTATTATATTCTCATCTTTAATGTGATGGTTTTATTTTATTCTATAATATTATTATATATTTCTCAATATATGAAATAGTCACATTGCCAAGTTGGAGGCTCAACAATCCATAACCACAATCGTGAATGCTCTATGGTACGTCCGTAACGAAGAAATAAGGAAGGGTTTAAATATTCCCACGATAGAAGAAGAAAAAACCAAGACAACCTGCAGATGATACAAAAGAAGAATTGATACACACATAAATTCGCTAGCCAACGATAACTACAATCAATATATCCCCCCCCCCCTGGAAGGCTCCAAATAATCCACCCAGGAGACCTAGTCAAAAATTGAACCTAACCGAAATAAATGACAATAGCGATGCTATCTCATTGGAGAAACCGTCCACGTGCTATCTTTTTTCACTTATATAACAATTTCCCTAGTGTCTCTACGGACAAGTTCTAAAGATGTATACAGTTAATAAATGTTCTACACCACTTTCATATGCAAATCTATTTGTTTTTGTGTTTAAACTTTAATTTTTAATCAATTTTTTATATTTATCTTGATTGTATGTATATTGATTTATGGCAGAAATTAAATAACGTGACTTTCATTTCGATATTGTTCGAGATTTGTGCCAAGAGAAACGCACAAATACGTTCAATAAATATTTTTCCTTCGAATTACTCTGCTTGACTAAATAAATAATAATATATATAGAGAAAGAGAGAGAGAGAGAGAGAAAAGAAAAAAAAGAAAGAAAGATGGATAGATACACATACATACATGCAGGCGGGTGGGCCAAGAGTATATAAATAAGGTAAATATTTCTCATAATCGATAACTCATTTTTAACAATTTGTATATCAATTTTGCCTTCCAAACTTACGAGATTATGATTCCAACTACAAGTTAAAATAATCTCTAAAAGAAAACGTAAATTGATTTTTGGAATAATCAAATAATATTTGGCTCAGCCTGCAAAATGTTAACATACAAAGTGGATAGATATTTAGTTATATTTCTTACACGTTCTTTTGTTGTTGTTATTTAAATTTTTTGTTTTGTATTTTGTTGATTCGAGTACAATGGCCGACCCTGACGAGGTTGAATTTTTGTTCCTTTTTCCTTTTATCATTGCTCGCATTCCTTCCTTTTGCGTTACCAATTCAAATGGAGCAGACTGATTTTATTGCGGAAGTTACGGTCGGAAACGGATCTCTGCAAGTTTACGGGAGCGAGGTACCGTCCTTCGGAATTGGAAATACCGGCTGGCATTATTATTCGTAGGAAAACGGTATTATACCTACGCTAGCGAGCATTTTAATTTTCTGCTTCAAATCCCGAAAGAAAAAAACTATTCGAAATAACGTCATATTATATTTCTATTATCGTATAATATATCCCGTCTGACGTGAATAATACTATACAAAATATTTCTATTCATAATAATACAGTATGCGTTTTATATAATCAATGTCAGAATCAAACAGAGGATAATAACCTGTGTTTTTTTTTTGCAAAAAAAGTAATTTAAAACGAAGGGTTTTACTAACTTACTCTCGAATCTTATTGTGCTTTTAACATTGTCAGTATGATAAAATCATTTGTAATTGGTTTTAATCTTATACTTATCGAACGTAGCTTTTAGTTTCCAAGTTTGCAAGCTCGATCAAGTATACAAATCGAATGTACGAATTTTCAAACATAATTTTTGTTCCAAAAACAAAATCTTATAGGAACAAATTTGATTGTACATTTTAGATTTATTTTCGTTCGACACATTCAACTTCTATACATTTAATTACAAATGTAATCTCTTTGAAAATATTGTTTAGTTATGAATCGTAGAAAAAAAATTTGTAATCCAAATAAAATTTCATATTTCTCATTTACATAATTACAGAATATATAAGCGATTGAGAGAAACGTGCGAAAAGGTTTCGTTTAATGAAGTAATTAGTAAACGCTTTGCCGAAGGTAAAACGGAGAATTCGTTTAATTATTTCACCTTTCTTTGGTCCAGGTACGTTAAGCAGACGAATTTAACGACGAAAGCTTCGAAAGAAAAGAGAAGAGTGTTAAAACGTAGAAGAAAGAAGGAAGGAAGGAAGGAAGGAAGGAACCCTTCTAAAAGCTCAAAACGAATTCCAGAAGGCTCGTCTTCTATCCTTGTTCGGGTGGTTTAAGGGGTGGAAGCGAATACCTGTAGCTAGCTGTACGTTGGCATAAGAAATGTGCTGTAACGTCGTTATTTCGACGGGACTTGGCGAGTGGCCAGATTCAACAGATGTTAGGGAACAATCGAACCCTGCCTTTACAAGGGTGTGTACGAAAGGGTTGCTAAATGGGCAACTTGATCAAACTGACAGGGAGATCCTCCAACGATTGATTTACTATTGAAACTTTAATATTACAAGAAATAATAATGAGGAAAATAATAAACATAAATAAACCGAATAAATTTTCTTTTTTTTTTTTTTCAATGACAACTCTTAAAACGTTGTAATAATTTTAAAGGAAAATTCCCTACTCCCATTGTTTTAGAATACTCCCCATTGTATGTACACAGAATTTCATTGAACAATAGAAATTTGTAATGGAAGTGACGCACTAACTAATGGACGGTTGATGATCAGGGATAACAACAATGTCGAAGCAACACGTAGCCAAACGATGGTTGCTCGGTTTTACCCAATTCGAATATAAACGACGTGAGCAAGGTAACGTTTGTGATTTAGACATCTGTCGATAACAATCCAGCGTGTGTTTGATGTCTTTAAAAATATGGATATTGACAATGATGATGACAATGATTATGATGATAGCGATGTTATAGCGTTGCTTGCAATTTCACCCAAACTTTTCAAAACTACATAAAAACATTTTTAAACAATCACTCGATATTGGGTTACTTTAAATTTGTATTGAAATGCAAATTGGCACCTTATATCTTACACCAAAGCAAAAGGAAAATATTAATAAGAAATTTACATAAATATTACGAGAATAAACTGAAATCATGTAATACGCAGTTAAAACCAAGTTCTTAAAAAATTAAAAATATTAGAAGCACATTTATTAATAATTTTATTTTTGGACGTGATAAACAACTAATTGACATATATATATATATATATACATTATCCACCTATATTAATTTAACGTATATTCATAGAAATATTATATATGTATATATGTATGTATATAGGTGTGTAGATATAGAGTGAGAATATATGCTAACGAGACAGAGGGAACATTCTATATACGTTTGGATTCCTCCTATACGCAACAAAATGCCAAGCGAATATAACGTATCGAGAAAACACGGTGCCGTTGGCGTTTTGCCAGTGATCGGTATACTACACCTACTGCATCTACCTACGTACCTTTTAGTTATCTATATAGTAAACGAACGACGCCGGATACCTTTATCTGCATCATTCGAAAAATAGAAATAGAAAAAGGAATAGAGAGAGAGAGAGAGAGAGAGAGAGAGAGAGAGAGAAAGAGGGAAAAGGGAGACCGGTTATTCTGTTTCTCTCTTTCTTTTTCTACGATCTGTTCACGAAAGTGCATTTTTTGCCAATTCCAATGAAAAATCTCGAACGGATACATTCCTCTTATATTTTCTTCTACACTACGAATAACGAATGAAAAAATTGACCATATTTTGTAAATATCTTTTTCCATAAGAAAATGTACTACGTTTTCTCGGAATATAATTTAACATTTAAATTATAAAAAGAATTAAGAATCAATATATATTGTTTATTTTCATTAAAATAATATATAAAAAAGTGAACAATCATAATATACTTATAGATCGATGGGATATGTTTTTTGAGATAATCCAATACCATAATTAATAAATACAATTTATAGATATTTAACTCCTATTATGTCAATGAATATTCAACATTTTCCTTTATATTTATAGTAGATTAGGTTGACGAAGTCAATATTTGTTAGTCGTTATTTTTCTTCTCGTATTCGAAATGAAATTTGGCGTCACATTTGCGAGAACTATTAATTTTCTTCTTTAATTAGAGAAAATCTGCAGCTAAGACGAGATCAAGTTGGTGTCGTGGAGCCAAGCATTGAAGGAAAAATACGGCCACTACTACTCCAGACACGACAAAATGATTCCTTTGCATGATAAAATGCTCGCCCACATGTTGCGGCGCCTGTTAAAACCTACTTGGAAACACTCAATTGAGAAGTTTTAGCCCACCCGTCGTATTCACCAACCTGTCTGAACAGCACTTCACATCCTATGAAAATACCAAAAATTAGCTCGATTCGTGGATAGACTCAAAAGATGAAACGTTCTTCCGACGCGGTATTCATATGCTACCGGAACAATTGAAAAAAGTACGATCTACAATACTTGAAATAAAACGTTAAATACCGTTCTTTCACAATAAATGCCTAATTTTGTTATTTTCAACGGCGGAAACTTTTATTTCTACTCCGATAATTAATAATAATAATTATATTATTATTATATAATATATTCCATATTCCCTATATATTTATTTTAACTGTTTATTTTCAAAATTAATTAAATATTAAAATACGTGAGCCGAATAATAATATTGAATATAAAAATATATATTTTGGTCGAAAGGACGTGAGCATTTATTGATTTATTTGAAATTTTTGTCTACCGATTCCTCTGAATAGAAAAAATATACAGAGAAAAAGGAAGAGAATGATAGAATAGGGTACGTGATAGAACAAGGTATTACGAGCACGTCGCGTTTCGAATCAAAATTATCCGAATAACTGGTTGCTTTCGAACGTTACCGTTTAATATATCGATTATCCGTACGCGTACGTCACATTCACCTCGTAATGTAACCATTAACTTATAAGAAGAACTTGGAAATAGCATCAGGTTTAGCATCTGAAGTAGACGCTCGTCAATAAAATAATTATTTTCTAATATTTTCCTGTTCTTTTTCTTTATTTCTTGTCAAGACAAACAAATATTTTCCGAAATATTAAATGTCGAATTATCTTGAAAAATGTCGACGAATATAAAAAAACGAATATTAACGAGAGAACGTTTTCAAGAGATCACGAATGCACCGCAAGAATATTTCGATAAAAAAGATTTGTTCTATTTAAAATAAATCTCATCCTTCCAAGCGTAAGAAACGAAAATTGTTCAAATCGAAATGTTGTCGCTTGGTCGTAAATTTTATCTTTAAAAAAAGAAACAAAAAATCAAATAACATATCTTTTCATTTACCATTGATAAAAAGTGTGTATTTTTAAAAGGGATTTTTAAACGATATTTTCTATCACCTAACGAGCAACGAGAGTACCAACAAACGTGTCCGTCTGTTATAACGAAGTTTTAATAGTTAAACATCAACTGTTATTTCTTCTCTCTCTCTCTCTCTCTCTTATTCTTCTTTCCCATTTTTTACTTTCATTTATTTTCTAGTATTTTTCTTTAGTTCCAGCGATTCATAACAAAGTATTTCTAATTTAGAATCCGGGTGGAAAAATTGTCGACGTTGTCCAAAGTTGGCGCGTGTTCGAGTGCTTTAAGGATGTGCGCGCATACCTGAATCTTCAATGGGGATAGGAGGGATGAGGTCGAATAGGAGTGAGTAGAGTGTGATGCAACTTTCTCCGGTTCTTTAAAATTCCGCGGGCAACGTCGCATGCAAATCATTCTCGAACCTGCACTTCCGACTTGATATTATGCTAGGACGAAGCGTAAAGGATAAGAAAAAGAAAAGAAAATAAAAGGATAGAGAAAAAGAACGTAAGAAAGAACATAGACCGTTTTCTTGTACAAATTTTTCTTCACTTTCGTACGTGCTCGTTACACAAATTTCTATCCCGCGTTAAATAAACTCGAATCGTTGCATTGGTAAAATTATGCGAAATCTTATCCTTTCGTTTTCAATCCCCCTTTTAAATCTGTAATTTTAGTTTTCTATTACTTCATTTAACTTCTATAATAATATCTTTTTAATTATTATCAAATTGTTAATAAGTATTTATAAAAATGAAACGAATATTCGAACGTTTTTATTTATACGAAAAAAGTGGATTTTTGTGTTCACAGAAAAAAAAATTTCTTTCTTATTTGTGAAATGGAATAAAGTTGTGTTTGATGTATTGATATTTTATTAAAATATTTGAATTAGTAGTCGTTACCCCCGAGTAATTCAAATATTTGTTTCATCATTTACGAAAATATCAAAGTATCTTCCAATTTTGTCTTACTAAGAAAATCACGCGGGCGCGTCTTACTCTAATTAAAAATTACTTATTTAGGGAGATAGAAGAGGTTGCTTTGAAAACGTGAACGTTCATCAAAATGTACTACATAATAAGATAGAGAATTTGTTGGATTGCCAAGATTTTCCAAGTGATTATAAAAATGTAATCTTTTTTAAATTAATCGATCGTTAAGAATATCCAGAAATTTGAGTAATGATTACAGTGTTATCTAACAATAAATATATATGTTAAACGTATTTAAACAATTTTTATGAAACAAATGATCCTCCCTCGAATTAATAAAATTGTCTTTTAAATTTTAATAGAAAAACCAAGATTAAATGAATGCAATTAAAATCTAATTGATCTTTTTCATCAAATGAATAAATATTTAGATTTAGGATTATTTGCAAACTTAATTGGTATTAAACAGAGAGTCCAAAAGGATTAATATTTGCCTTTATATCGAAGGATAGAGAAACTTCAATAACATCCACTCTAATTGTCCCTCTCTCTCTCTCTCTCCCTGTTCCTTTTTCCAATTCGTACAAAAGTGAGATTTCGAATTGGGAAGTTTCAACACTTTTGTTTTTATACGTGAATTATTTTGATACTTTATTCGAAATAATTTGGACAAAATCATTTTTCCCATATAAAAATAAAATCAAATGTGTTTTATCACAACAAATTGAACAAATATACCACACTTAATTAAGAATTATCGAAAACGTTAATAAAATATCTGTTAATTTAGAAGAAGTAATATTAAATGATATATATTTTCCTTAATCTAAGACGGAAATTTCCATCTCTCATGTTGGTTTCAAGCACAAGATCGAATATCATCTAAAATTTCACCGACAAGTCAACCTGTTGTGTTTACTGTAGGATATTTATTCAGACAAGTAATCTCTAATCTAGTTCAAATTGTATATCACGTTTTGTGGTTTATTATCGAGAAATATCGTCAAAGTTCCACAATTAACTTTTCTTTAGAAAAGAAATATTTTCATTTGATAATAAAATTTTATTTATCGATATCATAAACCGATCAAAAATAATCTAATAAAAAGAAAGAAAATAAATATTTATAAAAAATTAAATATAAGGTTGTTTTGGGGGAGGGGAGGGGTTGCGTATGGCTGCGTGTGTCTGTGCCCGAGAATGTATTCTTTTCAACGTTGTTTAAATAGTAATTTGATAAACTGGAAGAATTTTTCAATTTCCGACTTCGTCTGAAGGCTCTTCAAATTCATAGTAATGCCTGATTTCCAGCTTTGACAGTAACATATATATATATACATACGTGTATATATTATGTATTTTTATACTACTTACATAAGTATCCAGAAGCGTGAACATGTTCATTCGGACGAAGTAAAAGCTATTCTACTTTCTCTTTTTCCTAGCGAATCGAAAATTGGATCGAGAAGTACACCCAGTTGCTCGAAGTACCATTCCAAAAGGATTACCATTGTTCCAAGATTAATGATATTGCCTAGGAAGCTACTCCAGCTGCACGAGTTAAAAGCAAAGAAAAGAAAACAATTACGGAAAAGGGACACACACTTTCTCTAGAATGTTTCCGACGAATACTTCAATTTTATTCCTTCAAATAATTCTCTATACGATGTTTTCTTCAAATTTACACGTATTTAAAAAAGAAAAGAAAATTATTTCACAGTAAAATTGTATTTTATTACGAACGATATACGTAAGAAATATAAATTATTGGACTTTTTTCATGAGATATACCACAATAAATAAATCTCAGAAAAATAAATTAAAAAATGAATGGTTTTATTATTAAATATTAGACTAATATCAATAAATTTGAATAAAATCAGAGGAATCACTGTTGACAACTTAAAACAAAGTAAAGGTAATACACAACAAAGTAACTTTCCCACATAGCAACCAGAAACTCTCCCGGTTAGAGGTCACTTTCTGGTAGTCTAAAAGTTAAAAGGAAAAAGAAGAAAAACAAAGTTTCTTTTTTTTTCCCCTCCCCCGAAAGTACAATGGAAAAGTTTTGAGAGAGAAAAATATACCTGTTTACTATCTGCCGTAGTGATCATCGTGTTAAGGCTTATCCTCGGGCGAATAATACAGACGAATAAAGAAAGGTAGAAGCTCGTAAATTTTCTCGACGAATTTTTTAAAGGCTTCCAACCATAAATCGTTACTTTTCTTCACCTGATTTCCCCGCTGTTATTATTTTATTTATTTTTTGTTCTATCTCTAAGGAAAATCTTTCAAGGTCGCGAAAAAAAAGAAAAGAAAAAAAATCTTTTATCGTTACGATATACTCGAGAAGGATAAAGTATTATTTAAGAGTAGATATTTAAATAAAACATTAGTCGAATACGATGTTCCTACGTTCATTTGATCATACGACCTTCGGTCCAATCGAAAGTTCAAGGACGCGTAAAATCGTTCTGCACGATGGTAGATCGATCGAAATATTTTATTCATAATTCGTTTCCCGATTGCAACTTTTCTATTCCATTGAACATTCCTTAATAAGTCTGTGAACGTTTTTCTCTTTGATAGATCCTACTTAATTATTTTCTAAGGAAATACGGGTTTTATTAGCTGGCGCAAATATAGCTTTCTCTTGGGTTAAATAAATGTCGGTGATCTTGTAAATAATTAGAATATAAACTGTTGAATAATAAAGTCTTTTATTTAACGTTCGTTTGTACGAGATTAAGTTTAAATAATGTAAACCGATTTATATATTTTCTACGAATTACGTAAATAAGAGAAAAAGATAGATTCTCGTTTTCCAATTAAATAAAACAGATATGAGGTAGGTCAGAAGTTTAATGAATAATAATTCATAATTTATGATAAACTTAATATAACACCTATTTTTAAATCAATTATTTTCGATAAATTAAAGATACAGATGTTTATTTTTCAAGTCAACAAAAATATTGTTATAAACTAAAAACAGAGAAGGCAATGAACGTTCCAAAGTATCGTTATTTACAATACAACGGAGAAAATACACCGTCGCGAAAAATATAAAAAAAACGACAAATAAAGATAAATAAAATAGAAAATGCGAAAAACAGAGAGAGAAATATATATGTAAAAAAAAAAAAAAAAAAAAAATTAGATGAAAAGAAAAAGGTAGGTTCTAAAAGGCGGTAGATAAACAAACTCCGAGCTTGTTGAGGCTGCTTCTCTTCCAGTTCCTTCCTTCTTTTCTTATGCTCGTATGTATACGTACGTCTCAATTTTCGTTTCTAAATCGAACGGAGTGGAGTTGACTTCCGCCGCACGACATCCTCCTGTCCGTCGAAGTTCACCTTCAAGAAGTTGCTGAGAGATAAGGAATAGAGAAGAAAATGAAAGAAGGAGAGAAAAATGAAAAAGAAAAAAAAAAGAAAAAATAGAATAAGAAGGAAAGAAGACAGATAAAGTAGACCACACGTTTCCTATTTTCTCGAAGAACTTGACTGACATCCCTTCTACTTACCTACTATTTACTATAGTAAAGTATGTTTATGCAGTCATAGTCACTAGACCATTTAAAAATAAAATTCATTCTTTTATGTATTCCAAAAATTGTTATCGTAAAACAACGATAACGTTGCGTTCGAGGATGGATTTGCCAGAAAAGAAGAAACCAAAATACGTGAAAATAGTTACTGTATTGTGAAGAGAAAGAAAGAGAGAAGGAAAATAATAATATCTGAAAATATTTATTTAAAACGTTCTTATTACACCGGAGCTCGGACAAAACTCTACTGATAAGTGAATTTATATATAATAAGTATATGATAAAAATATATACACATATTATGATATATATTACTACTTAATGTCACTATATATATATATATATAAAGTACTATGTATATGACATAGAGACGGGTATAATATATAATAATATATATTTTCTGTGTCTCGATTTTTCTCGATGTTAGGATATAAGATCGTCGTCGACATAAAGCTTTCTTTTCTAAGATCCTGGCATTACTCGGTTAAGTGGAGATTCTTGAGTCACCACAATTTCTTTCCCTAGAACTGAAGATAGTTCAACAAACAGTAACTCAAACTATCGATGATTTTTTATCTTACCATTTTAGATTTTCTTCGATTCAACTAGAAAAGATCATAGTTGGTAATATCATTTTATTAACCTTTTAGTTTTTAAATTCACATATTGTATTATGAAAATAAAATGAAACCCAATGAAACAGTGATACCAGAAACACGTATTAATTGACAAAAGTAACGAAACAATGCTTTAAAGTATAATATTTGTAAAAATACGGTTATTATTTAAGCAAGATGGATATTTGGAGTAAAATAAAAAGAGACAGTAGAAAATAGTTAAAGACGTACAAGGACAATAATTTTAAATAAAGTTAAGCCAATTTAAGTAGATTTTAGTTAGCCATGGCGTAATATAAATTATGAAGGAAGAATAAAATCCATGCGAATGCTCGAATGATTTCCCTAAGCGCCGTTAGTATATACCCATCTCTAGTGGCATCTACTACCTCGTATCCGACACCTTTATTAACTTCATCATTTTCAAGGCAACCGAACTCTCGCGAAAACGTTATAAATAATTCATTTATCGGCACATCATAACTCATAAGATTTATTTCTAATTACGTTCCATACAGATGCGAAATAATCAAACCAATCTTTTCTTTAGACATGTGAACATAAAATTAAAAAAAAAAAATAAATAAATACGAGTCTTCGCATGAAAAATTGATGAAATAATGGATAAATATTTAACAAGACCCCAACACATTGGCAAACGCGTGATTTCCGTGTGAAGAACTTAATATCGAGGACAAAATAATTTGTAATTATTTGAAAGAGAGAATTTATTTCGCTTCTATATTAAAATAAACAAAATCTTTTGATTCGATTCAATATATTATATATCGTAATAATAAAATATCATTTATACAAGTAAGAAAAATACTTATCAATATTGTATTGTACAAATAATGAAATAAATAAAACCTCAGACAGACTAGTCAAATCTCAAACTAAAATTAATCAAAACTACTGCACACACTCACAATGTTATAAATAAAAATTATTTGATAGAGTTACGAGATATTATTTAATGTTATTTTCGTTGCTCTTTTGATTCTTATCATTTAGATGTTAAAGAACAAACACATGGATGCATAAACACCTATACATATTCAGAGCCCCTCTCTTTTTCTCGTTCTTAGTCGTACGAATGATTCTCGTAAATAAGCTATTTCAGATTGAAAAGAAGAAATAATAATCAACGAAGTGGTTCTTTCCAAAAAGTATCTTATGACCCATTTAATTATCTGATAGACGCGGTTTGTAAGCTGAGATTGTAAGTACCCGCAGGGTTTACGTGTACACGACGTTGCTTGTGGTCTACGATTACCCTGAATACGAATGCATAAAGTTCTGTTCCATCTCTGGCAGATTTTAATTATATATTACCACTAATAGTCAACCTGATATAAACTTTTCGAGATATACTAATGACGTACTAATTAAAAATATTACTTTCTCCTAATAATCCATGATTTCCATAATGAAACTCATTTATGATCATAATCATTGTTTTAATCTTTATCGTATCACGCGTTTTGCAAATTTATTTTTATAGCATACGATTAAATTTTATTTTAGTTTTACACGCGAATAATTGACACCAAATTGAAAATAAATTATAAACTGCAACTACTTTTTAATTTTATGAATAATAAAATATATCCATGAGATGAAACTCCTCTAACAATAAGATTGTGATCATTCTTTTAATTACTATTCAGTCACATTTATTACAAATTTATTTTGATAACATATATTTTTGTAAATCTCATTGTTAGTTTACAAAATTAATACAAAATATTAAATACATGAAAACTTTAATAATTTTAATACAAACTTAATACATAATGAATACAATTTCAACATAGTAATCACGAGATAAGTTATTTCATTTCAATGAAAATAAATCAATGTAGATGTGAAACATAAAACTACATAATGAATTAATAATAAATATTAATGTTGAATATGTAATCTAATAAGAATCATATTTCTCTCTCTCTCTCTCTCTCTCTCTCTCTCTCCCTCCTTCTCTCTTTCAGATTTTTAACATTCTTTTGAAATATGTATGTCCTGCGCGCAAATTGAAATTAAAAGCGTCGTTAGTTAACGCTCGACCTAGTCCAACATACGGCCGACCGAACAATTTGCAAAAATATTACTGACGATTGCGCTTTAGTTGTGATATCGGTTGGGACGGATGTGAGCATAAAATTTACGTCGCTCATATATGGAAAACGAGTAATACCTTTTTACCATATTATTTCATTTCGCATTAATAAGGCACGCGAAAAAATTATACTCCTCTCTCTCTCTCTCTCTCTTTTTTATATTAAAAGCAAATTATCATTTCTCTTTCTGTTCTCTTTTTTTTCCTTATATGCATAAATATAACACGTGCATTAATAAATATAATTTTTTCCTTGCATACACATACATTTGTAAATGTATGCATTTTTGAAGTTATACTTTTGTTTTTAATTTACGTCTATGTAAGATAATTTTTTTTTTTTCATTATTTCCTATAGAAATTTTCAAAACAAGAAACATAAAATCCGAATTTTAAATATCTCTAGTATTTTGGAAATACTCTTGGTTATTAATTGATTGATTGAACATATGTAACCGATCATTCGCAACTACCACACACACACGCGCGCGCATATTCATTCATACCGACTAATCCGTAAATTTGGTGTCCATGTTAAAATGAAATCGATTCCTCCCCGTATTGTAATTTCATCAGATATTTATTAAACGAGCGTTTGCTTTCCATTGTATCTATTTTAATTTATATTTAATTTACATCGAATCCAAAACAAAAAAGAAAGAGAAAGATATGTTCGTGGACATATTTATTAATGCACGTTGATAATTTTATTATTGACAACTCGTCAATGTAATGAAATAAAAATTCTAATTACTAATCAAAATATTGCATAGACATCCCGTTATATTTCACCACTGTGTAAAAACGATCATACGTTGGTTAAAAAATTTATCTTTTTTATATATATTCGAATTAACAACAAAAAATTCGATATAAAAGAGGTTCCAATGATAAAAGCTTCACGAAACAAACACGATGATATGATTTACTGTATTAATAGATATACGCATATGTACACGAATACGTATATAATGTTTCATCGAGAGCAACTTATATATCTGGAAAATTTGAAGTAACTTTAAACAAATCCATAATAACGTTAACGAACCTGCTATACATTTTCCTTCTGAAAACGAGTAATTTTTTTTTTTTTTTGACAGATTGCATCCCAATTTATTTTTAGATTATTATTTTATTACTACTTTTTACTTTTATTTCTAATCAAATGTCGAGCCGTGCCTAGCATGAAAAATATAATAAATACAAAATTTAATTACTCCGTTTTTTAAACAGATAGTAAATTATAATCGTATGAATAAGAAAATTAATTCATGGCGTGTGTTCAATTTATACAAGTAAAAATCAAACGTACTACCTGTAAACAAATTTTTCTATTAGAACACAATATAATAATGATAAAAAATGGATACAACACGAACCAATTTATTTAAACGCGCGTGAAAAATCTTTTGCTAGTAGTATAATACCGTTTAAATAAAATATAATAAAATATAATAAAATAATGAAAATAAAAATCAAACGCGCAAACGTATTTAACACAGGTACTGCCTACAAATTTGATTACATAAAGTAATAAATATACAAATTTTGAACACGTATAAACGATATCATCACGTATAAAATCTCAGTAGCAAAAACGTAATCTACACCCACACACGGGTGCGCGCGAGCGGAGTTTCTATGATAAATATTTATACAGGAACGATGACATCTCCCTTCTTCCTACCTCTTCCTTCCTCTCTCACCCCGTAGCCCACCCCGTAGCCCACTCATTCTCTTAAGTAAGTACTTATATATGTACGCGCGCGCACCATGTAGGCGTTGAGAATACGGAAATAACGAGAACCCTGACGCAACCCTGACGCAGCGCTTGCTTGTTAAAGGGAAGGTCGGCGTGGAATGTCAATCAATTAACATGACCTCAGTTCCGTCTCTAGCTTAAAGCGGATTCTACAAAATAGAAAGAAGATAGTAAAGTTACTTCCTTCGATCTACGATAAAGCACGATTTACCTTTCCAACAAAAGCATTCATTTTCAATTATTCATTTTGTTCAAGCATATTCCCCTTATCATCCCCCTATCATTCGTAATATTTGTTTTATATTAGTAAAATGATAGTCATAATTACTATGATTACTATTACTATCGGTTATAATCGTCGTAATAGTCATTTCTTAACTGTTTATTTTACTTTCTTACGTTAATTTATTTTATCTTGCAAATTTGTCTAGTTTTCTTTTTCTTTTTTTTCTTATTATTACTATTTTACTATCATTGCAATGCATAGTAATAATTTATTTCTCGTGCGAATTGTTTTCTATTGAAAATTCTTTTTTACTTATATTTTTATCAACTGATTTTGTATTTCTTGTATTTATATAAAAAAAAAAAAAAAATCAATTTTGATAGCTGAATTGTCGGTCGAATATAGATATATTTAGAATCTCTCACGGTATTATTGAACGACGTGAATTATTCTTAGCGAAGGTAGAACATCGGATTGACGTATCGAGACCGATGGAAAGACGAGGCGAATCTAAAATGACGAAATCGTCTTTCGTCTTCCCCGCTTAATAACAAACTTCTCTTCGACACACAACCAACCCTTTAACGATCTTTCTCAAAACCCCTTCATTTTTTCCACATATTCGTAATTTATAGCAAATAAAACGGAAAATCCTATTTTTCAATACGTCTATTTCATATTCCAATAATTTAAACAAATTATTAAAAAGTAAGAAACGTATAAAAAAAATACTCAATAAAAATATCTTATTATTGGGTTGGCAACTAAATGATTATCGATAGACAAATCATATTTAATTCAGTTTTTTGATAGCAAAGATTAAAAATTTGTTGAACGTGGAATTGTGACACTGTCCTGAACGATTGCAAAAGGTCATCGACAAAAACGGACAGTACCCAATTTAATAAAGTTATATTTGGAATTTTCCAAATTTGTAAAAAGAAAATTCGAAAAAAGAGTAAAAATAGGCAAATTTTTCTCTATTTTCTTTAAATATTATCATAGCTCACTTAATTAATCCTTCTTTTGATTTAGGAATAGTTGGAGAATATTACGTGACCGGATCGCAAATATTATGAATCTCTCTGTTCGTTATTCGAATAGTGATGAACCTTTTCGAATAATGAAAAGAGAAAGGGATAGAAAAAGATCCAATAAAAGAGTGAAAAGAAAGAAAAAGTTTCAGTTCCAATAAGATTGTTCGTAAAAAAAGAAAAAAAGGGGAACGGACCTTCTGATTTCTCGAGAAAGGCGAAAAGAGATGAACAAAGAAAGAAAAAAAAGGGAATGAGTGGGAAGGGGTGAACTTAATTGAGCTTTCACCAAGGTAGAAACGACAATTAATGATCGGTGCGACTCGAAAGAGCGAAAACAAAGAGACAATGAAATTGGAGAAGAGAAAAGGTTGTGTGTGCTTTAGGTTAAGATAGAAACCGGAGTAGATAAATTAAAGGGATGGTTAGCACAAACTCTCTTCGGGGTAAGGGAAGATCGTAAGCTCGGTCAGTAGAGGGGTGGAAGGGGTGGGGGGCGAGACAGGGTAATAACAAATTCACGAGGTTATTCCAAAAGCTCCGTGCTTTCGTCAGGATTTTTCCAACGTCACGTAACCTTGCCGACGGAGAAGCTCGGATAAGCTTACACATACATACACGTATGTACATATGTCCTACGATTTTATATACGTATGTGTGTATGTCGTATGTAAGTAGGTAGAATGTATATTCCAACTACTAGTCACCTACTACTCGACTTCGCTTTTGTAATTTATCAGCTTGGTGTAGCCTAATCTTGGAAAGAAAAAAACAAGAGAGAAGAAAAAAGAACGAGATACAGAACGACGAGTTTATCTTCCTCGAAAACGTGAATACTTACTCGCGAGCTTTCTCAAGAATATTTCTTTGAATACTAAAGGGGTTGGATATATATCTTTTTTCCCCTAATATGTGGAACACGTCAAATTGTACTGTCAAAGGAATGGATGTATATTTCAATTGTACAGTTTTTTTAATAATGCACAGAAATTGTACACGATATTAAGTGCTATTTTTTGTTTTGATCGACGATTCGTCTAGTAAATTATATTGCAATCATAGCATATGTAATTAGAATACAAACATTCCAAATATGCCTCATAAATTATGTGTGACTTGCACAATTGTAATCATAGTAAATATGTAATTAGAATACAAGCATTACACATACACAAACTATCGATCCATTAACAAATGTTACGCTTAACTATTTTTAGTATTCCAAAAGTAAACATTGAAATAAAAGGGTCCCATAATGCAACCAACCCCACGTGTAAACAAATAATCGTAGACGAAACGTGTGATTTAGGTTCGATAAGCTTTGTGTAAACCTTATTAGATATACTATTAGGTGTGCTAATAAACCTGATTAGAAAATACACGATAAAAATGATAATAAAAAATAGAGAAAATGCATGTACGATAATTTTGAAGATGTTTCCTTTTGAAATATAAGTTTTTATTTATATACCTACTCGCGATTACCTTTAACAAACACAAATAAATATACACTTGTTACAAGTACGGTTACGTAATTTTATATATATTAGGATAATCGCGTAATTAGAGGGAGAGATCGTAATTACAAATAATGATAGATACTCGTCCTGTCTATTATCTAGACCTAATTAACCTCTATTCGTAGGAAATGTTTCACCGAGGAAAGATAGTCTAATCTAATATAGCATAACATAATATAAATACATGTACATTGACAAAGCTCATACTAATTAACACTCATGCTTAAATTAACACCGTGATTCCTTAAATTGCTAATAATTTCATAAACGTTACTCTAAAATACCAAATAATAAATGATAATTGAAAATTGTCGCAACGCAACTTTAATCTTCTGAATATAAAAATGAGAAAAGGGAAGCAGAGAGATAAAGAATAAGGGTAAACAAATAAGGAAGAAGATTTAAAAAGTTTGTCGTATCTCTGTTAACGAAGGTAAAAGCTGGCAAGTGGATCGATGAATCGGTCGCCTGCACGAAGAAAGATAAATTGGATTTTTAAGAAGAGAGAGAGAAAACGAGTCTCGCCCTTCATCTTTACTTTTACAAAGTGCCTACGCCGTTATATATATCGTGATAAATTGATGAAAGTTAACTCGATACGGGTAGCTTCGGAGTTTATTTTCTCTTTCTCTTTCTATATATCTCTGGTTTCTTCCTCCCACTCGCATTTGCGAAAACGTTCGAACGAAGTTAAATTAATGGTCAATTTGCGATAAAGACTCGTTGAAATTGGTTAACCGCGGCGCGCAAAGTATCAAAGGGCAGAACGATACGGCTCGTTTCCTGAATGAAATAATAGCTCATCCGTGGCGTGCATCAGAAAAGAAAATACACCGACGGTTAATGTTTTTCAAAAGGATTATTTGATCGATCATTACCTTCATTCTCGTTATTTCCGATGATAATCTCGGTGTCCTTAAAGTCAGATTCCCGTAAAAGATCAAGCGGATGTTTAGGCAAGAAAACACCGTCGATCGTCGGAGCGGATGGGAATCCGAGAATACCCCAATAACTGTTCCACTGTTGTACGGATATAGTTTTGGCGTCGACAGATCTCATGCATAGCATAACGCGAGCGGGATTCTCTTGAAGCATGGTGGAATTGCAACCGCAATCGTCAACGAGGACGCGTGCAACATCGTGAGCTTTTTCGCCGGTCATATAGCTCCAGGGTGCGTTCAGGGTGCCACTTTGAAGTATACCGCGGCGGACGAGACCACGAGTTACCGGGGAAATCAGGTGAAGACTGGCCGAACTGCCACCGGCAGATTCGCCAAAAATCGTTATCAAATCAGGATCACCGCCAAAGGCAGCGGCGTTGTCGCGAAGCCACCTAAGGGCCAACGCTTGATCCCATAATCCCATATTTCCAGGTGCTTCTTCGCTGTTAGTTCCAAAGTGTTTGTTTAAATATAAGAATCCGAATGCACCGACACGGTACTGCATCGAGGCTATGATAACGTTACTCGTAGAAGCCATTATATCGGCATCGTAAACATCTAGGGTAGCGGTACCGGTCATGAATCCACCCCCATAAATCCAAACGAGTATCGGCAAGCCGTTTCTCTCCGGGCTGTCAGGCGGCTCGGAACCCTTATGCCTCAACTTTACTCTCTGGGGTACCCAGATGTTCAAGTAGAGACAATCCTCGGATATATTGGTGTTCGGATTCCACATTTCTTCGCCTTCGAAACCGGGAAAGTACTCGTATCTTTCTTGATAACAACTATTTGGTAAGATTGTTGCATTTAATATACCGTGCCAAGGTTCAATGGGTAATGGTTTGCGAAAACGTAATGGGCCGATCGGTGGCTTAGCGAATGGTATACCATAAAATATGTGTACGTCACGATTTTCAATTTTACGACTGAATCCACGTACGAGACCGCTCGTAGTTTCGACTACCAACGGATCCTCGTGGACGTCGTTGCGTTGTCCGAGAACATCGGGACGACCGAATCCAAGGCTCTTGGAACTTAATGCAAGCACCAATTGCGCTAATATCAACGACGAACCGATCGCTTTCATTTTTTATCACTTTCAATATTCTTTTGATATTTTTTATATGTCTCTCTATAGTTCCTTATAGGAAGGCCAATGTTTTCGCGCGGCCCGCTCGAATGGACACGGCAAACCCGGGCCACAGCACGCAGAGGTTCACGTTGAGCAGAGGCTCAACAAGTTACCGAGTGGGGGAGCACCAGCTTTTGCGCGTACGAACGCACACGCACACTTACTCTACTTCTCCCACCCTGCATGTGTCTCTCTTTCTGTCTCTCTCTCTCTCTCTCTCTCTCTCTCTCTCTCTCTCTCTCTCTCTTCCCGTCAAAAGCTTACCTTTATTCTTTCGGATAGTAGAACGATCGAGGACTAACGAAATCCTCTTACGCACAATCCTTCTCAACTACTCTCGCGCTAACCTTCGACCCTACACACGCACACACGCACGCGCTCTCGACCCACCTTTCTTCCCTCCCTTTTTTCCTCTTCCCTGTCTCTCTCTCTCTCTCTCTCTCTCTCTCTCTCGATCTCTCTCGATCTCTCTTTCGATCTCTCTTTTTCTTTTCACTTTACTTTTCGATTACTCGATACGAACGGATTGACAAGAGAAGCCCGCGAAAATCAAATTCTATTGAAATTTTTTGTTGTATTTTTCTTTTGTTTATTCTTCTTCTATTTTCGTTATACGTGTAACTCGTTAGATAGAGTTGAATAAAATGAGTATTAATGATTATTATACTCTCGTTCGGTGAGAGAAAAGTTAGTAAATGGAAGAGAGAGTTGTGTTCGCGCAGCGGCCGGCGTGCCGCGTTGCACGGGGTCGACTGATCGTCGAGGCATAGCTGCTACGAACCGGAGCTACCGCGTCGATGGTGCTGCTGCTCCTGCTCCTGCTCCTCCTCCTATACCTGTCCTCTCTCTAACTTCATTCCAAAATTAGATTTTTATATTTTAATCCTTTTTCAACAATACTTATCGTCATTTCAAACATAAATGTTTCCTACAAATCAAAATTCATTTTTTAAATTTGCCCATCAAATGAATTATTTCATCTTTACTTTATAATTTCTAACATATTGTATTGTGTTAGATTGTTATTCATTCGTATTATATTTTGTTAGTAAACGGATAGGCATCGATCCATTCAACATTCGGATGTACGAACAAATCGGAACGCGAGATTTGGTGCCCTTATCTCCTTGTTCTCCTGGTTTCTCATAGTTTCTCCTTGCTTCGATGAGTCCTAACGAAGTGGATAGACGCGCTAGAGAACACGAAGATATCGGTGAATGGATTTTCTCGCTCCTCCTCGCGGATATTAACAGTTAGCGTGCGACCACCTGGAACTTTCCATGCAGCTATCTCTTTTTCCCTTTTTTTCCACTTCTTTTTTTATCTCCTTTTTATTGTATTTTCTTTCTCATTCTCTGTTGGCTATCGAACCATCGAACCATAAACTACGACAACAACGACGGCGACAACACAAACGGTTTAACTTTCGCGATATCCAGGAATTGGACGTTATCAAAGTCGGAACGTATCGATTTCTTCCCGAAATCAAAACTAATCGGAAAAGCAACAACGTACAAACTTCTCTACTATTATCCGACTTTTCTTTTTTTACTTCTACCTAAACTCTTCACCTCTGTAACATCAAATACATTCGATTAAATGTAAAAAAGAAGATAAATTATAAATCATAGGATCAATAAAAGCAAGCAACGCTTTATTCAACATTTTCTCCAAATTCGGAACATGCAAAGACGTCCGAAATCCGTAATGTTATTATTAACGGGGAGTGTAAGGGAAGAATGGCGGGAGGTGTTAGAAGTCGTTGGTAGAATACATAAACGACGTATAATTGTAACGCGACCTCGAGGATCCCCAAAGGTCCTCGTACTTACGCCTTGGATTAATTCCTTGACTGACATCGGACTGTACCTCCTATTCGACAGTCCTCTTCTCTCTTTGAATATACACGTGTATCTCTTTGGTACCTAGCACGTATATGGAAGTTGTAATATAGGCGCTCTCGCTACGGCTGCTTCACGCGCGAGTGTTCTCGAGCGCAAACCGGGCCGTCCGTCATTCATTAAATTACATCGATTATGTGCTCGAACGATCATCGGCTCTCGAGCCAATTTCAAAACGAGCTATCTTTGTCAGTTCTGCCTCCTCCTTCTCCTCCACCTCCTCCTCCTCCTTTGACCATCCGACGTTTCGAACGCTCTTGGGATGCTTCTCTCGTAATATCGAGTTAATTTTGCCGCAATACCGAACAATACGATCCAACAACGATTCCACGTTTCTAACAATCGATCATCGAACAATCGATTTCTATTCTTTCATAAATTCAGAATTTGTAGAAAATCTTGCAGTCATTATTTTTCATATTCATATCCATTCATGCAATTTGTATATTTTTTCATTTCATTATTCAAGCTAATATTTCAAAAGTATATATAATTTCACACAATACTAATGTAACTTTAATTAAACAAGAAAATATCTAATTATCGTATTAATTTCAACAACGACAAGATTTCGTATTACTTTAATTAAACGATCTCGAAAAATCCGAGAAAACGTCTCTCACGATTTGGCGCGACATTTTCGTGCTTTAAGTGATTAGCAAGCTAATCTCGCTAGAAAAATCCTGGTAGAAAGAGGAAAAATGAAATATTTGCAACGTTCGCGTGGTTTCGTGTTCGTCTACTTTTCTATTTAAACATACACACACGCATACCTTCATTTCTGAACGCGTTTACTTCTAAACACAAACAGATATATTATATACACACACCCACAAGCCACAGAAATAGATGTCTTCTTCTAACACTAATCGAATTAACGCGTTACTCTCGTAACATTAATGGCAAACATTTCATCTTTCCCTCTCCTTCTATTTCTCTATCAAACCTCTTTGCACGTTCCACGTCAACTTTTCTTTTACGTTGCGTCACGAGATCAAAGAAGGTCTTCTCGTATTTTATTTATCGAAGGGATTCCCTACGCAAGACTTCATACGTATTCCTTCAAATTCTCTTTCAATATTTGTTACATCTTTATCTTTCTTTTTAACATATTGTTTAACAAAGTAAATGTACTTCTCCTATTTGCATCAAAACTGTAATAGAATTTATTATACATATATGAGTACTTTATATTATTATTTTATATTTAAATTGTTATACATTTTTTTTAATACATTGAATATATTTCATTTTTTCTTTATTTCGATATATTATCTATTTTAAATATCTGCATTTGTAATATATTTTAATAACGATTTTCTGTCCACAGCGTACGAGAAATACGCGTGTTACAACATACTCGATAATATTTTAACATCGTTTTATAAACTATGTTTTTTTTTCATTTGTTTGTTTTTTATTCGATTGTCGTGATAAATTTTATTTTGAAAATTGGTGTTTGTAAATAGAAAATGATTACTCGAAATTAGTAGTATTTCAATAGAAATAATTATTGTTATGACAAAATAATCATTTATTTTGTCTTAAAAAAACAAAGAAAGAAAAAGAAAAGGGGATGAAATAAGACAAACAACGTCGTACATCGTTCTGTGAAATCAAAGTGGAACGATTAATCGATTTTCGATATCCAAATTGCTCGGTGGATCTATTTTAAAATTCTCAGTGCGTTTTACTATGGCATGCTGCGGCTTGGTAGTATCAATCTCTAACACTGTAATAACGAATAATATCGAATTCCGATACTATAAGCTCACACCGATTTCCATTTTTAAAGATCCCCTCTTCTCTCGCGAGAAAAGACGATCGCGAGATAGTTATTAAAAAATCCTTCGTTCTTATCGCGAATTATGCCATGCCATGCCATTTATTTTATTATGTTCATCCTGTTGCCGATAAATTTTCATTCCGTGTTAAATACCTCAAATTATTGGCTTCTTCGAGATGTATTCTTTCATTTTTTTTTTTTTTTACAAACATTTTCATTGCCCTAAATCTCAATCTTAAATAGAATCTGAAGCTTATAATAGACACCCTAGACGTCATTTATAAGCTTATTTTGTTGCGATCGGTAAAACAGTTGTTTTAAAAAGAGAAAAAATTATTATAAAAAAGAGGAGAAAATTATTAAAAAAAAGAATCAATTTTATATATTAGGATTATCGTATTATCGAAAGTACGTCTCGCTATATTTTATTGATTTTAGATTAAAATTTTGATCTCACAGATATACACACATTTTAAATATCAATTATTATCTTTGAAAGAGTTCAAAGCACTAAATTAGGTTAATATAAGTTAATACATTTTTTTTTCTTGTATTAAATGAATTTTATATAAAAAAATGTTCATCTCGTAAACGCACACGCATTTTATATTTTATGATATAAATTCATTTCTAAATCTAGAACACACACATTAGTCAGGAAATGTTTGAATTATTCACTCCGTTTGATGAAAAATTCACTCGTTGCTTAAAAATAAAAATAAATAAAACATACGAACATATTTTTATTATTGAAAATATTAATAATTAAGAGAGTAAATGAGAATATATTTAGCATATCGAATGAAGGGATAGTACAGTATGGAAATTTCCTCGTCAAAATAACGGGCCCAAAGAAGTAACAAAATTTATAATTTACACCGAGCGTGAGGAGCCGTTAACGGCCACATTGTAACGATCGGGGACGAAGAGCAACAATTGGTCGGTACGGTTGAGGGGATAACGAGTCTCTTCCGCTGTCAATTGCTTGACAGTCCATTTGTAACTTGCTCTGATTACAAATAGAACCGGCCCGCATCTTGTTACCAGTTACAATTTTCAATTTGCCGATCAAATAGATTACTCTTTTCATTCGGCCATTTCTAAGATACACACACACACACACACACATACTTTTAAATATAAAATATTGTAATCTGACGAAAGCGCATATAAAGAAAAAAGAAAGAAACGTAATAATCCTTGTCATTTAATTCGATTAACCCGTTCGAGTGCTATCAAAGCTACCTGTGTGCACTTTATCAATTGTTTCTCTCGTTCCAAATTCTTTCCTTTTTTTTTCTTTTATTCGAACAACAACATAGTTCATATTAGGAATAAAAAAATAATTCATACCCAAAGTAATTCAACCTCTAAACGCTTGTGTCGCCCACGTTGATTGCTTTTGCCGGAAGTATTCGGTACTCAAAGAGTTATGCTCGAATTAAAATCACAGCTTTTAAATAATTTTCAACACACATCTCACATCCTGAAAGAAAATAAAAATCGATAAAGAGAGAAACAGGATGCACTTATTAAATTGAAAAGGAAAAAACAAAAAAAGAAGATAATACTCCTAGTGAGATATGAAATATGAACGAAAATAAATATGAAAAGGATAGATAAACTATTTCAATAAGTTTAACCGATACCCTTTTACCATATCCCAGTTTGATTTGAAAAGGAGGTAAAGTTAAAAGGGGAATTGGAGCCTTGTCGAAAATAACAGTACAAAGCCGCGAATAAACGGGTCATTGTTTACGTCAGCAGACGTGATCCACGGTGTAGATTAATAAACGAATTTGATTCTTGCGGGATCTTTCATCGAATAAAAATCAACTTGATAAATCAGGATAACTTAGGTATTTTGAAAACATTCAAGTACTTACTTACGCTTCAACTCTGACGCGAAATATTTCATCGAATAAAAATCAACTTTATATTATATATAAATGGGGATACACTTATTTCGAAAACATTGAAGTATTTTACAATAGTTACGCTTCGATAAAAACGGTAAACACTTATCTAAACTTTAATTTTTTCGAAAAGTACTTTTTTCAAAAGAACAACTCGAACGTGCCAAACGATGAAAGGTATTTTTCGAATGGAGGATAAAAAAAAGAAAAGAAAAGAAAAGAAAAAGGTTAGAACTTTATATTCTAGAACGACGTTCCTCGATTAACGAAAATAAACGAAAGCACGTCACTCGGGAAAATTCGTATCTTCCGATAAACGGTCTTCTTGAAGTATCGTAACTCCAAAGTTTATATCGACTTTTCGAAGGATTCGTTATTTGTCTTGCCATAAGAGAGAGTGAATGAAAAAGAGTGAGAAAGGGGCAAAGGGGAAAGGGAGATAACGAAGGGGAGAGTGAAGAAGAAAAAGAAAGATAAAGATCCATACCCACATAACTACGTGCCCGAAATCAAGAACTACGTCTAAGGATACTGTCGTTTTTCTTTACCATCCCCATTCTACTATAGACCCCGCCTCCCTATTTACAACCCAAACGTACGAGGAAAACTTTTTTTCGATAGGCTCAAAATAAACCTTATAGTATCGTTATATCAACTTATGCCGAAATAATCAAGATCAAATTAATGTTCTCTTGGGGGTTGGAAAATATGACTATCTTATTGGTTGGCTTACTTAGTGTCAAGATTTTTTTGTCAAGTTTTCTCTATTAGGACTTTTAGATCATTATTTTTCATATATATATATTACTAATACTTATTTATCAAACGCAAATATATATAGAAATTGCATTTATATTATTTTCAAAATGAACCTAATAATATTTTGCTAGTTTATCGTACAAACTTATGCAAGAAAAACCAAAGATTAAATAAATCTTACAACGTAATAAAATATGCTAAACAAAAGCAATATCTCTGATCGATCAAAGAGTCAGGTGGATTATTCGAAGACTAGAGAATATCCAATGAGAAGAGATCTAGGAAGCTGATTTTCAACTCTAATACGCATCCACGTATGCAAGGATACAGCTCGAACTTGTTGAGCTCGAATAGGATAGAAAAGGGTAGTAGTGGTAGTAGTCGGTGCTAGGAACACTGACACCATAGGCGTGGATTTCCAGGGAAAATACTAAATCCGATTGGTCCAATTGGCTGCTCACGATGAACGATTTAATCGGACGTAACGAGAAGAGAGATAGCAAGAGAGAAAGAGAGAGAGAGAGAGAGAGAGAGAGAGAGAGAGAGAGAGAAAGAGAGAAATAGAGATAGAGATATCGTTTATTCTTCAGCGATCGCCTGGAAAACGCGTTGGCGTGAATTCTGTCGGAAAGTTCGTGTTTAGAATCGAAAATGAGACTACCCACGCGATATATAACGATGAAATTTCGTATCAGTCTATTTACTAACTATCATCCCTTATCTTTTCTTATATCATTTAAAATAACTGTTTAATACACTATTTAACGATTATACCACTGACTATTACTTCAGATTCGAAGTATCGAATATATTCGTGTAAAATTATTCTTGTCTGTTGCTCTTTGAAAAATCTATAAATTTACTCTATTATAATATATATATATTTAGTCTTCTCCAATTAATGACAGATCCTAAACAGCTTTTATACTCTTTACTCCATTATAATACTTTATAATAAGTAAAAGATAGTCGCCTACATTCACCTTGTAGATCATTCTAGTTTTGTCGAGTATTGTGAGAATGAAAAAAAAGTAAATTGAAAACTAAATAAAATACAGAAAGGAAGAAAAAGTATCTTTTACACTTTCTCTAGATAACAACAATTTTTCATAGGATTACGCCCATGAGAAACATTCCTAAACGACGATACCCGACTTACCGACAATGGCTGCAGAATTCCTCCCACGCTTTACCTCTGTCTCTCTCTCTCTCTCTCTCTCTCTCTCTCTCTCTCTACGATTAAATTTCGTGGATGGCTAAAACGGGCGTTTAGTCCTGCAATAAATTTACATAAGCAGACTTGGTTGCGTCGTAACACCCACATTTTCCCTTCCATTTATTCCATTTGGCGTTTACTACCTTTCGTCTTTTGATAAAAAAGAAGAGGACAAAAATGACCTTATTGCGCTTGATTTGTTAATGTTCATCTATCTCATTCTTTCTCGATTTCTTTCTCTTTTTTTTTACTTCAAATGTCTCCCGTGGGAGATAATTGAGCCGTTTCTACGAGTGGTCTCGGTTACCCCTTGAACTCCTATTGTCTTTCTCTTTTTCTCTTTCTCTCTCTCTCTCTCTCTTTCTGGTTTTCGTATCGGCAGAAAGTTCAGGGTAGGATCGATCGTTCCTGGCTGAAGACATCGGACCATTTTACTTGAGCTTCCTAGTCTTTCCTACAACGACTACTACTACTTCGAGCCCGCCTAGATTCGTAAGAAATCGATACGCTATTCTACTGCCATCTATCGGTCAACTTCTACGCGAGGATTACACGGCTGACCTTACATTGTCTTTTTCTCCTTTATTCCCTTTTTTCTACCCCTTACGCGTACCACTCTTTTCTCTGTCTGATCTATTGCGAAATAAACTTATTGTATTAAACGCATCAAAAGAACGCGTTTTATCATTTTTTTAATCATTTCATTAATGTTTTGATTATATACATTTTTGATATCATTTCTGAATGATTTATTGTGTAAATCTTTTTTTTTGAGATGTAGAGATAATACATTGATATTTTCCATTTACATTATGCGAAAGATAAATATTAGGGTGTTAACGTGTAAAATAAAAAGATAGTGTTAAATGTTCTTCATTTGACTAGATTCTTTTTGATCTTTTAAAAATGACAATATCCATAAAAATTTAGTAAATGTATATGTATAAATATGCGAATGTGTGGGTTTGTTTATTTCTCTACGTATATCTCATTAGAGAAAGGAGAAGATATATTTCTCTCATTCTTTAATTAAAAGATTAAAACGCTCTTTACCGCTGGAGCCATCTTTGAGTCACGTAACTTACCTTCAAGATCCTCTCGAAAGTTACTCGGCTCTTCGCATACGTCGTTGGATAATCGTCGAAAGTCTGAAGTTACGATTTTCACGAGAACACCGAGAGAATATTAATCGTGCTTGAAGTGTGGAACGAGAGTAAGACACCTCTATATAGAACTTATCGCATAAACTTTACGGTCTAAGAAAAACTCTCCTGTAAAAAATCCTGGAAAGAAGACATTTTTCATACCAGATTAAACAAAATATTTTATATTACACTAAATAATAAATCGCGTATACGCCTATTAATATTTTCCAATAATTGTACAAGTATATTAAATACAAAAATAATTTAAAATAATTTATGTCTATCTCTCCCTCTCTTACACATTATATATCATTATTTATTATTCATTTATTATTACATTATAATTAATTATATTATAAAATAAATATTTGTAATCTTTTTACCGCAATAAAAATTACCTAAGCATATAAATAAAAAATATAAAACGTAGATAGAATATAAATTTCGAATAAAAGCAGCCTGAAATGATATGAATCGATCGGTAAGGAATGTAGATAAAAAAAAAGTTCGGGCAAGAATCGTACGATGGCAGCACCATCTATTTTCGGCAAAACTTCAATGGAAAACGTATTTGGATTCGATTGGTGACGAGGGATGCTCCATCGGTAGGCAAAGCTTTGTACGTCAGAACAGTCTCATTCAATACGACCCATCGGCAACTTGCTCGAACGTCACCGACAATTTACGACGTCACGCGTATTCAAAGTTTCGCCACAGATAGGACGGAGAAAAGACTTTCTACGAATGAAACTCTTCTCACATCTATCGCTATACACATAGAAACATAGAGACACATATAAATACCTAAATAAATCTACATATATGTAAATATTAGATATCATTTCGGTCGGTTTAGAAAACGCGAAGAAAAATATTGTAAAAAGTTACGAATTTATTTGACTGCATAACATTAGTGAAAAAAAGAAAAAAAGAAAAAAAAGAAAAAGAAACAAGTTTGCAATCTTGAAGGAAGACTACGTTGTTGCTTTTGCTACTAACTGAAAACAAGTCTGCTATGACGCAACTACTACAGCGTCGCAATGCAGATCATGGCGGCTATTGTGCCGAGGAAACAACAACCCTCTCTTTCTTACTTCCTTCGCTATTTTGCCATTTATTTCTCTTCTACTTCCACTACTAATACTACTACTTCTTCTTCTTCTTCTTCTTCTTCTTCTTCTTCTTCTTCTTCTTCTTCTTCTTTTTCCGTAAATATTCTTGAATACAAACGCGAGGGTCGTAAGAAAAAAAGAAGGAAAATCGTATAAAGACGCGAGGAAGAAGGGTTCGATCGAGTACGGTGATGTTGTTGTGTTAGGGAAAGGGTGGGACTGATAAAAGCGTGACGTTACGCTGACGTAGTCGACGTCACCCTATCGAGCAGACGTTCCTGGGAGACATCGTTCACATACACACACACACACACACACACACACACATACTGGAATATAGTGGAGAATGCGCAGGTAGCGCACTCTTCGGGTTGAATTAAAAGGGAACGTGGGCGTTGGAGGTAGCACACAAAGCGGGCGTAGCTGAGGCTACGCTCTTCCCTCGATGTTGCTGCTTGCCGTACTGGGATCCTCGATTTCTCTTATACCGTATTCAAAAATAACGATAGTTGTACTAGTAGTAGTAACTATAAAAGTACACTAAGAAGAAGTAAAAGAAGAAGAAAAAGAAGCTAAGAAGAAGAAGATCGTTGAAACTTTTTCCTTCTCCTTGGAGACGTCACCTTTGAGAAAACATTAATCGTTCACTTTCCTTTTCTCTTATCTTCTTTTCCTCAACCCTAAAGCAACCACCCAACCCATTCCCGTTCTTTCAAAATCGATTAGTTCCTCTTCTCTTTCTCTCTTTCTCTATCACCCTCTCTACTCTCGCAGCTAACGTATCAACGATGAAAAAATGATGGAAAGATTACGAAGAGTGGAAGGAAAAAGAAAGAAAAAAAGTTTTACCTCGCGGATCTTAAGACGGAAGCAGACACCCCTACTACTTCGTCAAAGATATTTTCTTCGTAGAACCCTCATTCAGTCTTTTCCACATAAATAAGACACGAGTTTCTGGAGATACGCGTACGCGTATAAATCGGTAAAATAATATTAACATGTATTTGTATGCATAGATGATATGCATGTACGTAAAGTTACGCAAGATCTCGCCCGTTTACCTAACCCTCCGCCCCATAAAATTATTTTTTCCGATAAGTTTCTTTCGATGTTACTTGTAATGACATTTTTCCTATGACCCGACCTTTTCGATCATCCATCCTCCTACCCCTGCTCATCCTCCATTCAACACCGCTTGCCACTGGTCGAGCTGTAATTTCGTTTCAAAATAAATGTCAACAGAAGAAGAAAATAAAAGAAAGAAAATAATTTCTAATCGGAAAATAGGAAAATGAGAGAGAAGGATAGAACATTTTCCAATCGAATATAGCACAGCACCTCTTTTCGAAAACTCGTTCTGCGCTTTTTTCTAATTACGTATCTGAACGGATAATTCAATAAGCTCCAACGACGATGTGAGAGGAAAACTCTCTTTTCTTTCCTTTTTTATTGTAATTTTTTGTTCTTCTATATAGGGGAAAGACATTTAATTAAGAGCCCCGTGTGACTATTATCATTTCTAACGGACGGACATACTAGAGAGAGAATGGCTCAAGGTACATCACACGGTTATGCTTAAAGGTATACCATGTCCTATATACCACCAACGAAATGTCAAAGAGGTGGAATAACGCGTCTGTATCTCTCCCTCTCTTTCGCGTTGGTAAATCCATACGAATATCTATATACGTATAGCTTATATGCAATTCGCATCGTATAATACCTATATATATAGTACGTACGTGTATCACGGTAAAGGGTGGACGATCATATAAAATACAAAGTACGAGAGAAATAGCGAAAATGTGTCTTTGATCCGACCCATTAGAATCATCCAAATCATCGAACCGAGCTCCGATTGCAATTGTAGCAGTTTACTAAATGTCGAGTTGATATTCGCAATTTATCCGATAAACCACCGACATCAAATCCGCACTCTCGCCTGCTAGCCCCACAAACAAAGAATATAATAAAAAAGTCATTGAAGATATAATCTCGTAAAGAGATAAAAAAAAAAACAAAAAGATTGTTTCCTAAAAGAGAGGATTATTTGATTATATTTAAAAATAAGATTTAGCATCGATACGAGGAGGTAGCGTTGGTGTTATATACCATCGCCTAATTATACAAAAGTTATTTTAACACGCGGAAGTCGTTATACGGGCGATTTATTGATCCCATCTGGGCCGAAAGTGTCGGTTAAGGTTTTCGCCTCTCTTTTTATACATTAAAGATACATATGTTTGTTATCGATCGGCGTAGAGCACGCCGTTGTCGTCAAAACATTCGAACTTTCGATTCGACATGCGGCGTTTGAAATAGTGGTCCCCCCCCCCGCCCCCGATAACCACGCCCAACAACCTGTGAATCGTGAAAAGATATATATGGCCGAGAAAAGATATATATGGAGAAAAGACCGGCGCACCGACCGTTGAAAAAACCACCTGCCCCCCTCCCCTCCAACCTCGGAACAAGCTGGATAGAAGAAAAATGTATGGGAATAGAAAGGAGAAAAGGCAAACCGTAGAATAAGAATGTTGTTAATGAAGTAAACAGAAAGAGAGAGAAGATGGGAAGAAAAAGAAGAAGAAGAAGGTAAATGAAAGAGAGGAAAAAAAGAAAAAAGATTGGCGGACGATGATCCTAATACGTACGCAAAATGTTCAATTTTATAAATGTAACTTTATGATCTTTAGTTAAGTGTGTGGTGTGTGTGTGTGTGTGTGTGTGTGTGTGTGTGTGTATTCACAAGAAAACGCACGACGAAAGACGTTCGGCTAGTGGTGGGGTAGTGTAGTGTGTGTAGTAATAGTAGTGGTTGGAAGAGTGAAGGGTGGAGATCGCGTAGAAACGCGAAGAGAAAGGATCGTTTGAGAAAGGGCGAGAATAGGGGTGGGAGAAAGTAGTTTGAGTAGGGGGATGCGCGACGTATTAAAATGGTGACTCTTACCGCGCAGCGTGGGAGTTAGTTCTGGTGATGGCGCCAGCCAGCTCACTCGCTCGACTAACCCACCATCCCGACCCTCCGATCCTCCATCTCCTAACCACCGGCAGACGACGAAGCAACCTCCACGCTCGCCACCTCCACGCTCGCCACCTCCTCTCGCTGATTCTACTGATCCGCAGAAGTAGCAGCACCACCACCACCAGCAGCAGCAGCAGCAGCAGCAATAGTAATCAAAGAAGCAGCAGTGGGCCAACACCGAGTCCGGCACAATCTACGACCAACAGTACCAAGAGAAACAGTTATAGTAGAAGGAAAAAAAGAAACAACAAAAGCAGTTAGCCGTGAGCAAAATTTGGTTCGAAGGAAAAGACGGACGGAAAGAAAAAGAGAGAGAGAGAGAGAGAGAAGGAGCGGGAGAGAAGCACCCCGATGACAATACCGGACTGGTAGCAGCAGCAACAACAGAAGAGAACCAGGCAGTCCGAGCTATGCGAGATTAATCGTTTTGCTTCCGGTTTCTCGGATAACTACTACTCCTTGAAAAGGCTGACAAAGTCAAACCTGTAGAAGAGAGGGAAAGAGAGAGAGGGAAGGAGGGAAGAATAGGACTATGATGTCGTAACACGCGCGCCTCTGCACGAACGGACGCACGCACCGCGAAAGATCACGTCACCGAGCAGCCCTCGCCGCTACATCCCCACCCTTGATCAACCCCTATCGCCAGCACCGCCACCGTCACCGTCACCGTCGTTGCCGCCGTCGTTGCCGCCGCCACCGCCGCCGCCGACTCCGACGCCGACGCCGACGCTGACGCCGCCAAGATCAACCGCAAGAACACCTTACACGGATGGATCGTCATTGCGGCTGAAATCCCTTGCCGCCGGTAGAGACTCCGAGCACTCCGTATGAAGGCGGTACGCGTACGACCACCCACGCACGAATCGTCCTCGTCGAAGACGTTTGCGTCTGTGCCACCCTTATTCCTATCGTTATTTTATCTTTACTTATTCTTATTCTTATCCTCTTTCTTATTTTTCTTCTTTTACCACCACCTTCCTCTTTACACAATTCGCTGGGCTGGCTCCGTTACCACCATCACCACCACCGCACTTTCACGAAACCACTTGTTTCTCGTTAACTATCGCGGTTATGGTGTTGTTATGAATTTATCTACTGACAATCAGCATCAAAAGAAGTTCAACCGGCTGATCTAACAACAATACAGAGTTATTAGCAATAGCTAGCTCCTCGCTTAGAGCTGACCGACCATACGATTCATGAGAACGGTGTTGCTGCTCTATTGTTAAATGCTCATGAGTAACATAGTGAACAATAAAAAAAGCCTACATAAATTTTGTGCACCTAAGCGGTTATGGTACAGTGTGCGCGTTTAAATCATTCCAATTAAATCTGCATTATATCTTTATTATTACTGTTATCAGATGTATGAATTTTTTAATCTTACTTTTCGCGCGTTTTATCTTCTTGAATAAGGGAAAAGAAAAGGACGTATCAAACAAAAACAAACCCTTTCTCTCTCTCTCTCTCTCTCTCTCTTTCTCTTTTCCTCTTCTAATCTCTCCATCACATACCTCGATTCGTAACTCGACACCATCGAAAATATACCACGTTGCATTGGAAAGCGTCGAATTGAAATCGATTCCTCTATTCGAGACCCCATCACCCACCCCCTTCCTTTCCCACCCTTTTCCCTCTCTCTCTCTCTCTCTCTCTCTCTCTCTCTCTCTCTCTCTCTCTCTCTCACTGTGTTCACCTAAACCCTTTTGTCCCCGGCCACTTCGACCACCGGTGAACCTGAATTACGCCGACAGTGTGTGTACGTGAAGGGTGAAAGAGAAAAACGGCTGAGGTAGTAAGAGAAAGCGAACACCAGACAATCTACGAAAAAAAAAAGGAGAAGAAAAAAAAGAGTTGGAGGAGAAGCAGGGGGTGGGGTGGGTAGGGGGAGGGGAAAGAAAAAATCACTAGAGCTCTTCGAGAGGTATAAGGGAAAACCAAAGAGAGTCAGACAGTCAAACAGAGATAAACGAAGTGGACGAACGTATAGACAAAGTAAGAGAGCGAGTGAGAGAGAGAGAGAGAGAGAGAGAGAGAGAGAGAGAGAACACGCGTGATCATCCTCGTCAAGGAAGAACAAGGACTCAGCTTTCATTTTTCGAATAACTTCACTAAACAAAAAGTATCTTAACGTACAAATGAAGAAAATTGATAGAAACGTTAAAAGTTGTTGAAACAAATGTTAGCAGCACTTAGCATCCTCGTGCACGAGCTTTATCCGTCAAATATTTTTCACGTAAAATCGCGCTCTTGATTTTCCTCGAATTTATTCGTGTACGATTACGCTAATATAATATGATAGAAAAATAGGAGATAAAATAGAAAGAAAGATAAAGAAGACAAAAGTGAGAACATTAAAGAGTTCTTTAAACGAGTTCTTAATGGCTTTCGGTGTCCTTCTTAGTTCGAAAAGAGTCAGTTTTTGTATATTTTTCGGGACACCTGTTGATACCTCGCCATGTTATATAAGTAACTTCCAACTTATCTTTCCTATTCCCTTTCGTATTCGTCAAATACGATATTAAATACTTCGACGATAAGTTATATTAAAACGATCCTAACCAAATGTTCATAGTTAAATGTTTCAAAGTCATTTTTCGAAAACGTAAACGCCCATCGACGAGTCGTAGTCGGTATTATCCGAGGCCGCCATAAGGGGTTGGCCTCGTACTCGAGAGAGATAGAAAGAGAGAGAGAGAAAGATACCGTTTAGCCGGTATACAAGGTCGTTCTTTTTACGAGATACGTCCCTCTCCTTCGCTTCTTCTTCTACCCTCTTGTTCGCGCATCAAAATTTTATTATCCCCCATCGAGATATATACGTGCCTGTTGATATCGCGATATTCGCACGCGCGAGAGAAAGAGAGAGAGAGAGAGAGAGAGAGAGATACTCGATCGTTAACGTTATAAAGTGCTCTTATAGTCGGTAAATGCAGCGGGGTAACGCGTTCTAATATAGACAGGAGCTTCAGCACGTAAGCCAACACACACACACACACATACGCGCGTGAATATTTTTTATTTCATACTATTTTATTTTATTTCTTGTATATTTTTCTCGTTTTTTCGTTTTATTCCTAAAGTATCTTGGACGCTAAGCTTTCTTCTTCTTCTTCTTCTTCTTCTTCTTCTTCTTCTTCTTCTTCTTCTTCTTCTTCTTCTACTTCTTCTTCTACGTCGTCGTCGTCATCCCTTCTAATGCACCAACCAGTAATAAAATGTTCGAGCAGAAAAACCCAGACGCACACCTACTATCTCACGCACGTAATACGTACGCACGCACGTTCGCACTACAGTCCAACCACGTTAGACGAAGCTCTAGTTTCGTTCCTCGTCGTTGCATAAAACTCGACGTTATTTCACGTTCTCCGTGATCGTAATAAAAAAAAAAAAAGAAAAAAAAGCAGGAAAACGTTGAAAAAAGAACAAACAAGAAGGAAGAAAGAAAGAAAAGGAATAGTCTCTCGTCGTTAAGAATAAAAAAATAAAGGAAACGAAAGGTGACGTGATAAAAACACGTGTGAAGCACGAAATATATAATAATAATAATAAGAGGGTGAAATATATTTAAACGGATCCAGAGAAAAAGAAAGAAATAAAGGAATATGAAGGAGAAAAAATAGAAAAATATATTTAAAGAAAAATGTCGTTACGGCCGAACCGATCACGGATTAAACGTAATAATTCCGTCAAATTGTTAATAATATATTTGAATAAGTATTCTACACTAAATCAATTTGTCCTGTCTTTTATGTCTTTGCACCATCCCCGTGCACCAACCACTCTACTGCACGCACGTAAGCACGACGACTGCACCACTTGCATCATCAGTCTTCCACCATTCACGGCACTTCGATGTGTATGTGTATTATGTACTTATCCGTACAAAAACAAACAAGTGAAAAAAACAAAAAAAAACAAAAGACGAACGAACAAAAGTACCGAAAGAAACAATTTAAAAAATAGCAAAACATTGACCTAACTTTTATTATCAATTAACGACCTGATTTCAGGAAGAAGCCGGCGAACCGCGAAGACGGAAAAAAAACGTGCTACTAATCGACTACTACCATACCCCTTCGAAACTACCCCGTACTACTACTACTACTACTACATACTGTACGTGCCTATTCGATTTAGAGGAGTCTAAGCTAGTTACAATTACCTACGAGAGGAAAGAAAAAGAAATAAAGAAAATAAAAGAGAGACAAATACTACGGTAATTGAAATCGTACATCTAGAGAGTCTATAGTGAAAGGCCATAGGGAAAGGCCATAGGGAAAGGCCATAGGGAAACGGGACTATATATTAGAGAGAAAGAGAGAAAATAAAGAAAAGAGGAAAAGTGTGAGCAGCGAAAGAAAACGAGGCGGAGACAAATTTCAACGTTTATGGAAGGAGAAACATCATCGAGATTTTACGCTATCCAAATTTAGTCGATTCAACAATCTTTCGCTATTTCTTTCTCTCATATATAAGAGAACCCACCCTTCGTATTTTATTCTGATACTGGATCCTGAATAAAACAAAAAAAAATAGAAAGGAAAGGGATAAAAAGTAAAAGGAAAATAAGGATCGGATCCCTCGGTGTGTATCTTGACTCAAAGGAAAAGTCGGCCTAATCCACGTTCGGTACACCGATTCCCTCTTGTGTACTGGAAAGAAAAAAAAAGAGAAAATAAAGGAAGAAAAATAGATAGAAATAGATAGATAAATAGGAAGAGAGAGAGAGAGAGAGAGAGAGAGAGAGAGAGAGAGAAGGAGTAAGAGAAGGGTTCGTTTTTTTATCAGGAGCGTAATCCCCCCTCGCATTAGATAGGATACGGTGAAGATCTCTTTCCGTCAATCCGTATAATACGGTCGTAAAAGAGCAAGCAAGCAAGTAAGCAAGGAAGGAAGGTAAAAACGACGGTAGGGAGGAAAGGAATCGGCCATTATCGAGTCACGTAAGATGACGTTCTGTATATTTTGGCTACTAATATACGTTGGACATGTTTTCGAACCAGGAACTCAACCGGTGAGCGTAGCTCACGAAAGAAACCAACAGGATTTAAACGCGAGGAAATATCAGAACGAACAGAGCACGATAGGTGGCAACCTGTTGCACCTAAAAACATATCCTTACGAAAGATCGCATCGCAATGACATGTCCATATACGAGGAAAGGCAACCGATTTATTCTTGGACACCGAACGACATGTTGGTAGATGAGATTATTAACGAACCTAATGACTTGGAGGCTGCCATAATGGCATTCTCCCCTCATTTGTCTAACATCGTTTATCCAAAATACTTGGCCGTTACGTCACCATATGTCACGGTTAGTTCAACAACGACCGAGCCCCTCGTAGACGACGACCTTCTTGCACAACATAGCTTTCCACGTCAACATCAACGGTTACAACGTCAGCACCACTACCATCACGAACAATTACAACAACGGCTTAGGCAGCGACGTCAGTTGCAACGAAACAAGAAGAGACGGATAATCGATTACAGCAACAATAAGCAACACCACTACCATCAACAGCAGCAGCAGCAGCAAGTTCAAAGCCAAGCGCTTGAACTACCTATTTCGATTTATTACAATGGCGAGAAGATCCTTCCAAACGGAAGACAATCCGATCAAGAGGATGTCTACGAACAGAGACTTAACTTGCCGATTAAATTGAAGACTGAACCGATTTTAGAGCGTGTCTCCAAGCAATCGCCATCTTCTTCTTCTTCATCGTCATCGTCATCGTCATCGTCATCGTCATCGTCATCGTCATCGTCACCGTCATCGTCATCGCCATCTTCTTCTTCTGCTTTATCCTCTTCGCGGGAATTTTTCAACGCCGGAGGATTCATCCCCTTGAAACCTTTTATATACGAGATTAACGATCCTTCCAACAAAAAGAATTGGATAAGCATCGGACGTCGATCGGTCAATTTGCCAGAGGAGTCTTCTGTCTCTCACCAAGCCCTGGCACCCCATACATCTCCCTTTACTTCCGGAGGAGCAAGTGTGAACACCCGATTGGTGAGGTCTATCAGGACGAACAGACCTTACGACGTGCCGCAAATTGGTAACTTTTCATATATTTCTAATTTAATATTACAATTTATTTTCCTCGTCAATAAGTTGTCCTTAAAAATCGTTCCATCAAATATAACCGATTTATTATCGTTTAAACCACGTTGAAAGCATGACATCCTACAAGACCATATAAAAAGAGAAAAATTAATAAGAAAGGTACACAATTAAATGAACAAATGTCTTTTTTAAATGTCGTCCCTTCCACGTTTCTATAGTAAATATCTCTAAACTAACGTACGATCGCATGCCATGCTCGCCTAACTCAACTTCTCAAACAAAAACTTCGATATTACGCGACATACATAAATTAGCCTTGCGACTTTAATAATAAAACTTATACCTTGGATGATACCGCAGAAAGGAAGATAAAAGTAACGAGTTTAAACCCTAATTGGTCAAAGAGGAAGATAGAACGATGATAATCGAGTGACAAATCGTTAATACACACACGTGCATATATACGCGTGAGTTTTACTTGTATTAACATATTGCGTTCACGTATTCGATTATTAATTAACATACCCATACATATGATTACAGATAATAAGATTCACAGTTAACATTTATTAACGCGATTAGTTAGTCATAAATGAACTTTTACAACTCGTGGGAGTTATTCCGACGAGTAAAATAAAAAGAAATAGAAAAAGCATCAAATTACCGATACGTTTAGGGAATTTTTATAAAATATTACAAAATTATTTTCGAACCTTTATTTACTTTTTCAACATAGCGTTATATTCCTATACATAGATGTAGATGGGTTTGCACGTATATTCCAACTGATTCGATTCAACTTGATACATCGACAAGCACATCGAGCTTAGTTTCTTAACCGAGAGTACAGTAGACTCATAGAGTACCTACATGATCCGATTGTGAATACCACCCGCACCGTTTCCAATCTAAAGAGAAAGACGTAGAGAGAGAGAGAGAGAGAGAGGGTTTGATAGATAAATAGATGGATGAATAGAGCGAGAGAGAGAGAGGTCAAAATTGTGTAGAACGGTTTAATGCTGTAACCCCGGACAACATATTGCAGTCGGCGTGATTGGATTATGCGAAATGCGATTAGTTGTAGTTTGATAGTCTACTGGCGGACAAACAGCGATCTTCTATTTACCAACGTCAAGATTCCGTTTTACTTTTGCACACTATTCTCCAACAAAACAATCTAACGAATGTAATCTCTACAAGTTTTACGAAGAAATTGATGCTAAAGAAATATATTAAATTGTCAGAAAAAGTTCGTAATCGATTTGTAAATGTAAGTGTTGCTTTTGAATTTTCCCTTGTAAACAAAATGTATATATATAGAAGAAAAAAAGTATTATACGTCAGAAACTTTCATACACGATTCACCCTCTTTCTCATTTCCGTTGTCTAAAATGAAAAGAAAATAATGAAAGAGTGAGAGAGAAGAAGGTCTGATCGATTTTATCTTCCTCTTGTATTTTTTCATATATTTTTGGTACTATCTCGTAAAATTGGTAGAAGAAAAAGTAACGAACCGTTTGATAACGATTTATTAGATAAAAGTTGATGTTAGAAAAGATAAAACAAGAGAGTATTCCCGTTGTCGTGTTACTGTTACAGAGTGTCCAGCCTCGGAGGAAGGAATGGAGAGGTTTGCATGTCCGAAGCCGGATAGAATGGGTAGATATCGTTGTATCGATGACCATGTTCTATGCGACGGCTTCTTGGACTGTCCGGGGGGTGAAGATGAAGATATGCTGCACTGCATGTTTTTCAAAACTGTGAGTTCACTTTAATTAAAGTTCGTACTGTTTTCTACACACCATCGAATTCTCTACATTCGGATCATTCAATAAATTCAGAGATATTGAATATTTTTCTTTCACATTGCCATTTCATAAAAAAAAAACCCGCTTCTATTTTTACGACAGTCTGACATATTCTGGGAAACTTGAACTATGAATTTTTCGAGTGTTTTTAAATATTTTTCCATACTTATTGTAGAAGTTGCCAAAAATGTGCCAATAGGAATTGTCTTAATACTGGGCGTATAAACTGTACGTAATTGAGCTTAATCATCTGCCAATTATTTGGTGCATTAGATTTTTATTGAAAATCAGGAATTATTTGCAACCTTTTAACCAGACGTACATAAATGTCACCTGGAGGGGATCGATATTCCTGGAAATGAACGAATTAAACGTAACAACTGACTTCTCTTGTTCACAAGAATGAGTGGTACAAGTGATTTGGGAATTGGGGTGGTAATGAATGAATTGAAGTGGTGATGATATTGGAAAAAGAGTATAAAAAATAAAACAAGATCGCTAATAGAAAGAACAAACGAAGGTAGGAAGGTAGGAAGGGAGAAACGAGACTGGGGTCTCTGCGTGTTGTTTATAATTCGTCGCGTGTCACCATCATGACACTGCTCGACAATATCTATAAGGGTTTTAAATAAAGCTATAGTATCTCACCGGTATGTGAGCATTTCGCACTATTCCGAGAAATGCGGGAAATTTCTAATGTCAACGCATCACGCGAGCTTTACCACGAACCGAGAAACTGTTCGCACGTTAACGTAGAAATGTACGTGCTAATGAGCAACGAAAGAATGAAAGAAAGAGAGAGAGAGAGAGAGAGAGAGAGAGAGAGAGAGAGAGAGAGAAAATTGCAGATACGAAAAGACATTTTTATCTGCTTCAAATATTCCACCTTTCTTTTTCTTTTTTCTTTTTAATTCTCCTCTTTCTACCTCTTCTTGAAAAAATAATTTAATACTGACACACGTTTCAACTTAAATATTAAAATGGACGACGAAATGTTCGCAATCATTTAACGACAAGTAAATTCTAAAAAGTATGACAAAATAAAAAAGGGAATTTTTCGTCGACGGAAAATAAGATAAGTACAAAACTTATCGGCAGGKATTACATGGATGCCACTTTTCTGAGAATATTATTCATCAATTTTATTTTCTTCTCTTTATTATTATTATTATCTTTTTTTTCACGTCCCGTTCATTTTCGTTACGACAATAGACATATTTTTAGTTAATATTCAAAGATAGAAAGGTAACATGAACAGTCACACGTATATTATTTACACATGTATAGATTCATTCGTATAGGTATACGCACAGACATACGTAAATACGTAAATTGTATAATATGCTTCTCCCCTCTTGACTCTCTCTCTCTCTCTCTCTCTCTCTTGCGATATTGGTTTACCTCTCGCTGTCGTAGTAAATAAATTAAACGCTAAATCACCGAAGGCTCCATCCGTCCATCCACCTTTTCCCCTATAATCGAAGACAAAACCCGACGGATTCCATAAAAGTATCTACATTTTTTATCGGAAAAAAAGGCACGTTATCGAATAGCACGACTATCGTAATAGTACTTGCCATCGGTGTAACAATAAATGACCGATCATTTGGAATATTTCTTTATTTCTTATTTGAACAAATATCAAAATGCATATACATTATTACCAAACTAATTACAACAAATGAATTTTGAGTAAAATATCGTCGTTCGTTTTAACATCATCAATGGCTATTAATTTTGCAACATGGGTAAATGAAAATCGTTAACGATATTGGTATTAGATTGAAATAAACGCAACGCTTTGGCACCGACACTCGGTCGCCTCTATTTCTCGGAGATAATTATATATATTTTGGGACATTTTTTCGTTTGAAACCAATTAGATGGCTATCATAAAATATTTTCAATTATTCATCAAATATTTGCATTAAAGGAAATACTTCAAATAATAATTAATTGCTCAATAATGATGTAAAGAACAAAAATAACGTAGTTTATCTACGAGGGAATGGTTCCTCCCTTGGAAAAAAATGATGACACTGATAATCCAACAAAATTCAGAAAATAATCGAAGTAAAAAATTCATATCCGTCCGAATAATATCATGACATATTTTTCGCTAAAAGTACGAAACAATGGATGTCAAAACACGCAAATGGATAGAACTAAAGGTGGTAGGTGTGTTTGAAATGTTAGACAACAAAAAATTGGAAAAATAATATTGATATATTATATACGTCGTACACACGCACACGCACACGCACGCAGTTATATACGCTTGTAGATATATTTGTCAACTGTTAACAACGTCACGTAGGCAGTCTCGTTAAGAGTTATTAAATTACTAAATGAAGGATAGAGAGAGGTGTAGTGCGAAGAGGTTAGGAAAACATAGAGAGAGGGATGAAAAAGAGAGAGTGGAGAGGGAAGAGAAGCCCCTTCTCCAGGGATATTTTCTATGATCGTCGTGTATGTGTGGCAATTTGAAAATTGTGTTTGCCAAAGAAAGTTTTCTCATTAACGTTCACCTAACACAAAGGAGTTTTCCCTTGGATTCGAAATCATTAACGGGTTGTGTAACACGTTAAGTCAAAGTATGCAAAACGAACACAGATGTTGGGAAAATTGAAAATTATTTTAAGGAATGAAAATAAAATAATATAAGATAAAAAGAAAATAAGGAAATTGCTAGAGACAGAACAATAGAAAGAGAGAAGAGAGATCATTCGAGGAAACAATTTCTTATAAAACGATTCCATAATAATATAATATATCCACGTGTTTAAGTGAATATTAAAATTGAATTGTTGAAATTTAACGTTAGATGCATTTAACATGATTTGACTCTTGTAATATATTTATTATATACTCATGCAATATATGCGTGCGTGCGTGCATGTGACTGTTAAAAAGTAAATAGAGAAATACTGTCTAAACTGTACAAGCCAATAGCAACAAGTGTTAGTATACAACTTTAAAATGTTTATTCAGATTTCTCGGTAATAGGGACACGTTTAAACGCATGCTTAGAAACGAGCTGTGGAAGTAATAACAATAAATATACTTATATTTACTTAATAATACATACATACATATTTATATATACATACACTGTCAATTCAGAAAGTTTGGGTACACGTACTTTCATTTATGAATTATCTTGAAATTATTACTAATCACTATCCACGAATGTTTGATTTTTTGTGTATACAAGGGTGAGTTGAAAAGTTTTCTAATTGAATCAAAAAATAATAGTGAGTTTGATCGACAACAAAAATGATTTCTATGTTAGTCTCTAAACTTTTCAATCCAATATAGTATTCAGTACTAATCAAAATTACCAGTTTAGATAGTTAGTTTAAATGAATTTTATAACTAATTTGTTTTAGTATTTGTATAGAAAATCGCTTGTTTGTTTAACAAACTCTTACGTTCAATCCGAATATGTTTTTCATCCGATAAACGTTCATTTGTACAGAACATATTTTCGATAGATCGATTATACATTATTTTTTATCGCGTTTACAGTTTCATGATTGCAGAAAATAATATTGACTGATATTGTAGAAATACTTGTTTTACGTAGATAACAAATTTATTATAAGAACTTAAGAGATGGAAAATAAATTGATAAAGCATTATTAAATGTGTACTAAACGTTTCGATCGTCAAAGTAACTATTCCTTTTTTCTGTATAAATATTTTACATTATTTGGACTAATATCATTGGACAAATTGGTGTTGATTTTTCCCCGTACGCAAATAGTTTCAACAATTTTCTTTAAAAGGTCCCACGAGTTTTCTCTTAACCTTGGAATAAATGGAATCTATAGGTTGTATGTAATGCAAATGTAATAGTATATATAATACACACTTCAATCGAAATTAAATCGTCCATGTGTTAACGATGACGTTATACGACTACTATAAGGAGAAGAGTCGAAGGATTGAATTATTAGAATGAAAGAAAAAAGTTGAACATTTGGATTAAATCGCACGTATGTGCATAAAGATATAAAAAAAAAGAAGAAGAAAAAGAAGAAGAAAAAGAAGAAGAAGAAAAAAAGAGAGAGTTAAAATGTCATGAAAATTCAGTACTCGCAAAGTACGGTCAGATATACTGTGAACGTGGGACGGAAGGAAAGATTAGGACATTTAAAATTTATTGTACGGCATGGCTTTATGACATCGATAACCATAAGCTGGCATCGCTGGCGAGAAACAGACGGGAAGGAGGTCGTACCCAGAAAGACAGTATGCTTCATTGCGAAAGTATCGTTGAATTAATTATATCGTAGAAACTGTGAGAGAAGCAACAAAAGAGAGAGAGAGAGAGAGAGTTAGCGTAGAAAAAGGTCAGAAAAAGGTTGGTGGTCCCATACATGTATAAGTATATCGTACATGTCTCTGATACGTGTACATGTTCATTATCTTTCTCTTTTTGTTTACTTTCTTTCCTTTCTTTGGGAGATATATTATCAAAGAATTAATATCGAAAATATCGCGTATTATAATATAATAAGGACATTATTGTTCTATTGAAAAAGAAACCAGCATACAAATACTACGCTATAGTTGCATTTACGTATATTATACAGGAAGTTTTAACTTAAAGTCGTACGCCATCACGCTTACTACGTTTTTACTCGAGAATTATTGATAAATATATATTTGTTTAAAAATTATATATATATATATCTTATATTTGTAAAATATAAAACAATATTTCAATCTGATATTTTATTGAATGAAGAGAAGATGATTTAAGCTAAAATCTATTAAGCGTAACAATATATTTTAAGTGATATATCTCACTGTATATAGTACGTCTAGTTTCATTGGACAATGCAACTTGATAGCTACGTTATCTCGTTCATCCTACTTTCTGCTTTTTATTCGTCTTTCTTTTTTCCTTTGAAACATTTTGCCTTATTTTTCAGATAATATTAACCGACTCTGAGCAGCCATTAAATATATCCACCTACGAGTACTCGTTTATCCTAACGCATTTACGTATAGTCAGTTTCTTACTCTCAGAGACTTGGCCGTTAATATTTAGAAAAAATAAAATGATGAGAAGGGAGAGAGAGAGAGAGAGAGAGAGAGAGAGCGAAAGAAAAAGAAATAAAAGAAGATAAAGGATAAAAAATAAAAGAAGAAGGAAAACATCGACACCCTTGAAGAGTACTACTCTCTTCTTTTTTCATCCAAGTAGCTTAAAGTTTGTGCTCTCTCAGTTCCTTTCTTCACGAACTTAAAAGGATATGCTAATTTCATGCAAGGAATAAGAGTAACTTAAACCCAAGCTGGAATATTCAACGAATAAGTCAATCCTGTCCACTTTCCAAAGTGAGATTCCTTTGGTAGTCTGCTACCAGTGCTACAGATGCCCGGGCATACCATACCGAATTACGTTAATTCGTCTTGAAATAATAATAAAAGACGTTAAGTATAATCACGTTAGAAAATCATTATCCGAGTTGAAAGCTTTTTCAAATGAATTTTTACAAGGTACACTATTCCTATAGAAATATATTTATATATACTATCGCGCGAATTGTCTGAAAAATTTCGTAACGATTTATAAATATTTATTCGCCGTATACTATTTTATTTTCAATATTTATCAAAATATATAAAAGTGTTACATTTAAATTTTATAAATTTTTATATATACATGCATATATGGAATGCTTGCATAAATATTTAACCATCATTCCAAATTGAATAGAGTAATTCGATTATATAAAATAATAATAATTAAATAATGTTCTTTTTTTTTTATTACATTTAATTTTAAGAAACCAAAAT